>NC_142207.1:33807151-33960000 GCF_049639895.1 Pseudopodoces humilis | reverse complement strand
TCTGAAGGCTAGCACAGGGTTGGTAGGAAATGCAAAATTATTTTTACCTAACAAAGAAGTGTGAATGAATGAATGAATGAATGAATGAATGTTTGACAATAGGAATAGTCAGACAAAGACAGGGAAAGCATTATGGCCTGATAAAGGCAGAACAGTCCATCACAACAACAGTATCTTTAATTCTCAATGCTATGATGCAGTGTTTGAATTACATTTTGATTTCGTTATCTATGCATACATAGAAGTAAGGAGTTTTGCTGCCTATAGAAACAACCCACAGGCCTATACAAACCTTTTGTCTCACCTAAGCTATGCAAAGAATAGAATATGCCTGGAATTTCTTGGACTTTAGGGCTGGTTATGTATAGAAACATCTCTGGCATCTTTAGCATTTTTGCAGGAGCATATTTTTTAGGCAAAGGGTGAGTTTATAGGCAGCTTACAGAAGCTAATAAATTATTTATAGCTGTTTTGTTAGTTAATCAATTATTTTAGATTGTTAGGTAAGTAAAGAGGCTGCTTTAAACAATGGCTTGTAACCATCTATTTTGTCTGTTTATTTGCACTTCAGTATCAGTGTGCTGCAGGTATCCTAACATTGAATGATGATTTATTAACCTGATAGAAACCACCTGTAAATGTAAGTTTTGTGCCAAGTGAGACATTTCTTCTCTTATTTCTGCTTTTCTTCTCCTACTGAGAGGAGTCTGCATGAGGCAGCTGGCATAGCTGATGGGAAAGAATCAGTTTCTTCTCTGTATGACACTGAGCTTAGAGCTGAGAGGAGGACTTCATTTTTCTTGTCTCCTCAGTAACTTAATCCTTTGTGGTTTTACTGTTTCTGAAATAATAAAAGTCAGTCTGGAGTCAAAGGAAAGCCCTTCTCAATTCTCAGGAAAACACAAGGATGAGGTAACCTTGGTCTCTCCCAAGCTAGTGAGCAAACATTTGCTGCTGGTGACTTTTCCTGGCTGGGAAAGCTAAAGCATTTCCCACAAATAAAACTCTGTCCTGGAAATGACAAGGAAGGTGCTCTGCCCACAGTTCATAATTCAGATCTGTTGCAGTAGTTTTAGCCAAGGGAAGACAGCCCAGGAGACAAAACATTGGTTTTCTGTGTGTGCAGTTTGCCAAAGCAAAATTAATTCTCATGTTCCAATGGGAATCTGCCTTTTCTTAACATAGATTTCATTACAAAACCTGTGAAAATTATGGAAGCCTCCAAATTGTCACTGTGTGTGCCAAACAATGCTACTCTTCAGGAGCAGAAATGTTCTCCAGTGTCCCAGCTGTAATGGGGAGGAGACTTTTGTAGGTTTTTTCCTTCCTTAACTTGCTTGGAAGAGGAAAATGTGCCTTCACTAATGTGAAGAATAATGTGAATGGGCCGTGGTTGTGCCCTGCAGAGGATTTATTTTTGGCCAAATTCTTTTGGCCCGTTCTGCTGTAGGTTGGTTGTGTATTTTATACACAAGGAATGATTTATGCCACAAATTGTTTCATAATTTTTTCTTTTCAATTCTGTTGCCTCAATCTGAAAATCTTAAGAGATATATACAGGAAAATCTGTTAGTAGTAGTATAATTCCTCCAAGTGCCTTGTCAACCTTAGGGCCAATACATTTATTATCATTTAAGCCTGACATACAGATCTCATTGTGAGACCTGCTCCTCACATGAATGCTTGTTATACTCCTGAGTGCATATGTTGACTTCCACAGGACTATTTCTGTCTTAATTTTGCAGAGCTGGTCTTTAATGGGTTTCAATCTGTCCTTATTACGGGACAGATTTTCCCTTAGTGGGGAAAACCAGATGAAATACAGAATGATGTGAGGGCAGTTCATATTGAGAGCAAAGAAAGTTATTTTTCTCTTTAAAAAACCAAGCCAATATAGATACACTATTTGGAGGGAGTTTGATTTTTAATTCTCAGTATATTTGACCTTCAAAAGGACGCACAGCAATGCAATTCAGAGGTGTGCTGCCTACAGGCTCAGCTCCTGGTTGTGTCTGTACAGCTGAGAAAAGTGAAAACAATGAAACAGACACTTTTGAGTTCCCAGTGAGAAAAAAGGAAACTGGCAGCCTTTTCTTGCTTTATTGTTAAATATCTCTATTTAAATGCAAATCATCATCTGACACTGCCAAACAAAGTCATGTACGAGGCAGCAGGCATGCAAGTTTAAAAAATTTTTAAAATGATGTTTTGAAGATGCTGAATTGCTTTTATTTCCAGGAGGAATAGAGGCAGCTGAATAAATTTTTGGCTGCATACCGAAGATCAGCTCAGTACCTAGGTGCTTCAGAAATGAAGACTTGTATTTTAAGTGCAGCTTTTACAGAGGTGTGGGCAGACTCTCTAGTTAGGGATCACTTGGAGGGATGCTGAAGTTTCTTCTGTGTTATACCATGGCACGAATTACAGTGGAAAGCCCAATGTTCACAGAATGTACAGAAGGGGTGGAATCCAGGGACAAAAAGGTCAAGGAGCAGCCAAATTGCTGCCTTCCTGTGCCTCAGGAGTGTGTGGTCACAAGGGGTCTGTGCAGTGCTGTATGGTGAGGGATGAAGGGCCTCTGGCTTTCTCCCTGAGCTCCAGACCTTTGAGCCTAGAGAGTCATGAGGTTGGACCTCAAGGAAGGATGGGGATGGAGGAGAGTCTTGCAGGAGGAGCCCACATTGTGGGTGGGTTTGGCTCCTCTGGAGCTGCCCCAGCAGAGATGCTGCAGCTCAGGGGAGGGCTGAGCACAGCCCACAGTGCTGAAAGTTCTCTGAGTGTGCATCCATCCTGCTCGTCCTGCTGATCAGGAGTAGCTACTTAATAAAACCCACTTAAGGGGAACATTTCTATTCAGTTCAGCAAGTACCAAAATCAGCTAACAACCTGTATCTTATCAAGCCTCATCTGCTAAAATTCTTCCTTTAATTTGCTGTTTACTTCACCATTTTAAACTTTCATTCTTATAAATCAATGTGGATATATTTGCTTTCTGTGCAGGCTTCCAGTAGTCTCTTAATAATCATAATAATAGTTATTACTGATTAAAGTTGCATTATTCATGCCAGATGGAGTACCCTCCCTGTCAGCCAGAATGAGTTTGTATTTATGTAGTTATAGTACATTTGTGATCTAAACAAACAGATGGTAGAAGGTGACAGCGAATTATGTGCTGGTGATATCAGCAACAATGTTTCCCAAGTATAATTGCTTTAAATGAACATGAATGCAACAAGGAGCTGGTATTTTTAACAAGGTAGTTGGCATTCAGTGTGGTAATTACTAGGCAGCATCATCAATAGCACCAGGAATGCCAAGGAAGGAATGCTGGCTTTGAAAAATTGGTGACACAGAGTCTGACTTGACAGGACCATCAGGGTGGGTTTGCTCAGCTCTGTAACATCTTGTAGGTGTGAGCACACTGCTAGCACAGGGACAGTGTTTGTCTTTAGGGTGATCCAACCTTAGCTGAGAGACATTTTGCACTTTCTCTGACGCTGTCTCCCATCAGGGCATGTGGCAAGTATTTGATTTAGTGTAATGGAGCAGAGTTAGCAGCAGCAGCTGTTAATACACAATTGAAAGGATTGAACCTGGATCAGGTTCAAAGGGGAAATTCACTTAACAGAATCTCAGCAGTGTTCAGTGATGTATAAAAGTTAAATCAAACACAAGGTTGGGCTCCTGTGATCAAAAGCGCAGCGATAAGGACTGTGCAGTCTTCCACAAGCTTTACATTGTGTGCCTCAACTCATCCCATCAGCTCTGGCTTTGTGAAGGGCTTGCCTGCCTGCCCCTCAGGCACTGCCACACCTGGGAGTGTGCCTGGACTTTGGCCATGTCCAGATGGCAGCCGTGGAATGGGGTCTCCATCCCCAGCAGCCCAGACTGTCCGAGCACTCTCTCCAGAGGTGCTGAAGTGCAGCCAGAGGAGAACACTCCAGCTCTTCTCCTTGCTCACCATCCCCTCTCACACAGGTCAGCATTTTGCCATGACATGGACACATGAACTCAACTCCCACTTCAGTCCAAGTGGATTTCAGTCACTAATTCCTAGGTAGTTTACCAAACCTACCGTTGCTAATGCTTCTTACAGCTGTATTTTACAGTGAAAGTGCCTACAGCTCTTTTTCTTCAGGGACTAAAACTATCAGCATGTGGAAAGATGATGCAGAGCATCACATCCAAGCTCTGAAGGAACATGAGGTTCCTTCTGAAGCACAACCACAGGCAACAAAGAACCAGCAGCCAGAAAACAGAAGGTCCTGTGAGCTTTGCTGTCACTGGGACTAAGTGGTTGCACAGGGCACATTTCCCTTACCATAATATTGGACATGCAGACCATTCAAGTTGGGGGGGAAGAGGGGTGGCTTCTAACCAAAGGCATTGAGTGGAATGTCACAGCCATCTCTTCTCCTGTGGAAAAATCAGCAGGTCTTGCATAGGCTGTGGAAAGCAGTAGTGACAACACTGAGTGATGAGTGATGGCATTGTTCCTCAGTCCTCCAGATTTGCTCATATTTCTTTTTGTTTTAAAATGTCCCAGTCATTATTCATAGCAAAAAGGTGTTTAGGTTATAAAGCATTTAGATAAGTATTTCATATAAGTTTGACACCAGGTCTGGTTATTTAGCTGGGCTTTTTTTACAGGCACTGTTTCAACTTTGCTAAAGTATAAAGTATAAAAAGTATAAAAAGTATAAAAAGACAAGATGGACTCTTGTCTTACACAGTTGCTGGATGTTGAAGGAATGAAAGGAACCCACATTTCCAATCTCTCTCTTTCTGTCTGTCCTGCAGGTGGTCGTTGCCACAAGTCCTGCACTGGACGGTGCTGGGGACCAACAGAGAATCACTGCCAGACCTGTAAGTGTGTAAGAGTGAGAAACAAAGGACTGGAAAACAATGTAGCAGAGATCCCATTTTTGTTTCTTTCAATTGTGATGGGTTACTATAAATTCTGGGTTCAACAGGACTCTAAAATATACAAGGGGTTTTTCTTCCTTATGTTTTTACCAATAGATGATCTGCTTTTTTCCCCCACCCATGTGAATGATACTTTTCTTTCCTCCTTTATGCTTTCTAAAACTGCTTATGCTAACTTGAATTTTCTTTTCACTACTTGGTGGCAACATGGAGCATGGCTCTTGAGAATATTGATAGTTATTTTGGAATACACTGGAATGAATACTGCAGGAATACAGAAAAAAAACTACAAGGAAGATTTGGAGATCTTTAATGACCACCTGACACTGAAAAGCTCCTGATGCCAAAATACTCTGTTAATTTCAGTGGTAGCTTGGGAATATCACTTATCTTGCAGAACTGTTCTCTTTATAATAACTTCAGAATGTATTTGAGTTGTACTGAAAGAGAGGATAATAGTTTTTGTGAAGGAAGTAGTGATGGGTTACTCACAACGTTTGTCTGTCCCCTTGAATTGAGAGAGCATTAAAATGAGTTTCTTCCTTGTGTGCTTTAAACTCCTTCACACAGGCACTAAAGAGCTAGAAGTAAAGTCACAATATTAGCAGACAGTAAAAGAGGAGAAAATTGAGAGCTGTCTTTTTCTACAAGTTTTTTTTTTTTTCATTTTTCCTGCTTACAGGAGGGTGAGAACCAGTTGCTTTTACTGGAATCACTCTTCCTGGGAAATGAAGTGGTTGCTGGGTGCTCCCCCAGAGAACACCTCCAGCTTGTGCTTGTTTCCTTGGCTGAGCTATAAAGGGGAGGAAGGACTGTGACAAATGAGGCATTCCCAGATGAGGCTCCCAACTGAGCTCTGAGCTGAGGAGTGTCAGCCCAGGGTCATCTGCCTCTTTCCTGGGACTTGGTGGGAACAGTGCAGTGATGCTGCTGCTGTTTTGTTTGTTTGGGTTTTTTTACTACTTGGAATGAGAGGACAGAACAGGCAGACAGCTTGATGTGGATGTCTCATGTGTCTGAGCAGGAAATCCAAGCTGCCTGTGACCCAGGGGACAGAGCCACATACCTGCAGTGGCTCTGCCACCCTGCCAGGAGCTGCTTTCCCTTTAGGAGCACCAGCTGATTCTACTGGAGAAGCTGCTCACAATTACAGCTCTGCTAAAGTTCACCTGTTCTTGTGTTGCTGCTTCATATTGTGCTTTGTCTGCAGGGATGGTTAAAACCCCCTTAGGACATATTGTAGGACTAAGGTACAGTGATGCAGAGCAGATTCTGCTTTGTTTGAATTGAGCCAGGACATCTCCTTCCTTTGCTGGCAGTCTTTATGAAGGCACCAAGGAAGTCAGTGCTCCTTACCAGGAAAAGAAGTAGATTCTGGGTTGTGTGCTTAAGTAGATAATGGAAAGGGACTTAAACCCTAGGCAACAGAATTATTTTATATCATTGCTATTAATGATTTTCTTTTCTCTGTCCTAATGAGAAGCTTGTTTGTTTATTAAAACTAGTAACTTTGTAAGAAGCTGCATAATCCATCCAAACATGGATTTATTCAGGCTTTCTGTGGTTAGCTTATCCAGGAAGAGTTTAAAATCCTGGCATTTTTGTTCCACGAAAAGCCCATGATGCTGGATCAGGCTGTGTCTCCAGCCTCCTGTCAAGTCCAGCTGTGTACCTGCACAAGTCCATGTGGCAGGAGCAGCTCCCATGCTCCCAGCCTCCACAAAGCACTGCTCTCAGGTAAGGGAGCTGCTTTGGTGGGTTAATGTAGTAACAGCAGGGAGAGAAAAGCTGCTCTGCAGTGCTGTGAGGGCAGGGGCTCAGCAGGGCTGCAAGGAAGGCTGGCTTCAGGAGTGACAGCTCTCTCCCTTCACAGTGCCTGCCCTGGCAAATCCAAACAGCAGGGACAGGCTAAGGCACAACCACGGAGTTAAAATAATAAACTAGGAAAAGCCATAACTCATCCAAGGGACATACACAGATCACACTCTTCTACTTGAGCAGCCACTCCACATCCTCTTACCTTCAAGCCACTCTGCAGCCTCTGATGGTCAGGGACAGGAATTCATTTTACATCACAGTCTTCCTCTTTGCCTCCATGACCTTGCTGCACTCTGGACAAGTAGCAGGATTGAAGGAAAAGGCTGGTAAAGGGTATTTCTTCTTTGGGTTTTCACACAATGTGTTTCCTGCAAAGAGGGAGAATTTGTGTAGGGACTCAAAACTTAAAAATGCAGTTTGGACTGTGCTTTTGTTGCCTTCATGTCTGACTTTAAAAGACATGCCTGGCTCTTGGGCTTGAAGATGTTGTTAGATACAAGCTGGAGACAGGATGAGTGATGGTGTGCACATTGTGCCTACCTTAACCCCATAACCTTGGGGATGCACGTCTTTCCAACATGTGTAGGAAAATACTCCAGCAGTGCTACATCTAATGCCAAACCATTTTCATCCTAGAAACAATTCAGAGCTGCTTTTTGATAATTTCTTTTTTTTTTATTGAGGATCGAAACAAAATATTTTAATGAGCCCTCCTCCCAAGATAAGATTTAAATTATTTTCCTGGGAAAGGATAAAAAAAATGAAAGATCTTAATCCATGTCTTTCATTTCAAATTACATATGGAAAAAAACCCAAATCCCTTTCTTTTTTTCATGAATATCATCTACCTAGCTGCTTCTTATGTTGCCTTCCAGCAATGTCTTTGTTGCTAACTCTGTCTGAAACACCACCTGCATCTAACTCTAACATCTCTGTAAATGTGACAAGAAAATTCATGTATTTAAGAAGACAATTAATAGGAAATTAAAGCCAAGTTGTTCTGTTAGGAGGTAGAGAAGATAAAATTCTAGGGTACTGTTTTACACAGTCAACAATCCTTTTTACTTTTATAATTAAAATATTAGTAGATGTTAATAGGAAGAATTTGAAATTGAGATGATTTAACTTGTTTCAGTGTCAGGAAAGGCTAATGTGAAAATATTTTTAAAAAGACTTTTTCAAATTGTATTGGGCACACACTGAATAGAATGTAGACCACTTTAAATAAAATAATAATAAAAAATGCTTTTGGAGGTCATCAAATTTAAAAATCTAGGGTTAGGTTGTTAAAATTGTTGCATTTCATGTCTGTTAAGAGTTTCATGTGGAAATTGAAACTTTTACAATTCAATACATTATTAAAGTGACAGATTATGCACTTTTTCCAAGAGGAATGTAACTGTAAAGACAACAACCTAAATTAGAATATAGACCCAACTAAGGGAATGCAAAAAGACAAATATAACCTGTAAATCAAACCTGAAACATGAAACATTTAGCAAATGTCAAGTGCTCCACGACTCTGTGTGTGTACAGGAGTGCAATCAGAGCACAATTGTATTTATACTGTCCTTGTGCTGAGGAGAAGGTGCCAAATTAGAGCGGCAAAAGGCGAGCAGGAGCCTGGTGGGGAACACAGAAAGAGCTGAAGCAGCAGCTGGGATCAATCAGGGAAACCCAGAGTTTCTGCTTGGAGCCAGCATCTTTAATTAAAACCCTTGTATCGCTCTAATAACTTTGCATGTTTGTAACACTTAACATTGATTTCAGTTCCTTCCCATTTTTGCCTTCATAGGTTGATAGTGTCCTGATGCAATTAAAGATGAGGGGGAAATATAAAGGAGACTGATAATTTGCACATGTACACGAGGTGGTCATTTCATCCCATCCCCGACACAGTTTACTGCTGTGAAATCCTGGTAGAAGTTGACAGCCTCACCCAGAAATCCATCTCAATGCACAGCACATTTTTCAGGACTTTGGTTTAACCCTCCAAATTCTTGGGATCACACACATGATCTGCAGGAGTCCAGGCAGGTAGTGCTGACCCTCAAAAGGTCTGCTTACAAGCTTGGGGTCTCAGCTGGGATTAGTGAGGCTCTCCTCACGGTTGTATTGGGTGAAGATATGAGTACCAGGCACCTGAAATGCCATATATTTTGACATTTTGAAAAATATCTATAATTCACTCTTTCAGATAGGTCTTGAGTTACAGCTATAAAAACAATTGATTGTATTTGGAGGAAAGTGTTTGGGGAAAAAAGCTTGTTATCTTTTTAAACCAGTGCAGCTACGTGAATTTTCTGTGGGGTTACCCCTGACAGTGATTGCAGGAAGCTGAACTGGTGAGTGATGTTTATTGGCATCTGAGCAATCAGATTGTTTCAGGCCTTCAGACAATACACAGAACTGCTTTGTGTTTACTTTGTCTTGGGGAAAAACCTTCCTTTTAAAGTGTCTTAAAAAGAGTCCTCAAGATTCAGAGCCCACTAAGCTCATTAATGTCTTGGTATGGTGCCACTGAAGACACTTGACAGGTTCTCCACAGACCTGGACCTTCAGTAGCAGCTGTAATGTAAATATGGCATACAGTGAAGCAGGAGATAGATATCATATGTTCTGGCCTCTTCCTAGAACAACGTGTTGGCATTGTTTGTTTTCCCTGAAAAATAAACAGCTGGGGAAGAACAGCGACAAACCTTTGCTGTAATTATTGATTTTGCTTCAGGAAAACTCACAGTGTTTCCTACCAAAGCATGCTTTTTGAAGGCATCCAGTTCAATCATTGTGCTGAGGAGAGGATTGTTTTCCTCCAGATCAGCCCTGGTGTGAATGGCCCAAGCTGAAACCCAAAACCTTGGTGTACCAGCACCATGAGCGGCTCCATGGGCAGGGTGGACATCATGGCCCACACCCAACAGCAGCTGGTTCTGTGATAAATAAACCAGAGGTGAATTAGATGGCTGGCACTGATTATCCACACAGAAGGGATTTACACCAAAACTTCCCAGGTTTAAGCAAAATGTCCCATGGCAAGGAAGGGATTTACCAGTGGGCTCCTTGCATGGCCTCGAGGCACAGGGGCAGCCCAGGGCAAATCCTGAGCTGGTGGAAAACAAAGCACTAGGGATGGTATTTGTTCATTTTCATGAGCCAAGACTGTCACCACAGTGTGCTGGTGGCAGGCAGCCACAGGTGCCATTGTTTCACATCTGTCTTAGTGTTTATCAATACTGTCACTTAAATAAACAAATCTTTTTAATGTGCTTCTCAGGCAGTGTTGACAGTAAGTGCCTTCACAGAATTTCCCAAATTTCTCAAATTAGATTGCACAAGCCACAAAAGCCTTTTCTTTCTCTCTGGGGGTTTTCCTTTGGTATCAGCAAGATGAAATTGCTCTAAAAGTGCATTGTTTTATTCTGTAGATTACAAACAATCACTTCTCTTTAGTTATTTACATTTTTATGTCCTTAATAAATACTGTATGTAGCAAGAACCTTCAGCATTACCTTATGTATTTCTGGTAAGTAGTGAAGGGATTTTGGATCAGAATGTACTTATAAAAGTGTTACCTATAATTTAAAATAGTAGAATTGAGCTGAAAGTTGGATGGAATTTTGTTTTCACTTGCTTCCTGGAAAGTGTTTTTCATAGAGAAGAAATAAATGCTTTAAAAAAAGAAAAATAGGTGTTGAAGGTTATTTTCAGAAGTGTATCATCCCAGCTTTCATCAAAAGACAGCTGACAGCACGGTAGGCAGTGGGGTTGGTATAGTTTGGATAATACTAATTTCTTTTTCCATAAAATGAAGATTGAGGTTACATCTGAGTGAGGGAGGGGAGGCAGATGCTCCATTGGTTGACTGCTCCTTGTACAAGTTTAAGCCCCCAGTGGTGTGGAACTACAGCCCAGCTGGTAGATCTAGTTGCTTTATTCTGTGAATGAAGGCAGGATTGTGTGGTTTAGAAACAGCAAGTGGTGTTTCCAAATGGTTTCCAAGGCTGCTGTCTGTTCTGTTCCCTTTTGTCCAATGGATTGCCATCAGGGGCAGCATTTGGCTGTGACTCTGGTGGTCTCACTCTGAATTTCAGCCATTTACTCCGTGTTGCTGTTCTTCATGGGGAAAACTCACATGCAACTGGTGGGGTCTTTGTTGTTTTTGGGGTGGGGGGTAGAGAGGGTGTCACATCCTGCTTAAAAAACCTAATGATTTGAAAGTAACATTCCCCATGAATGTTCAGGGGTAAGAGGGCACCCTAAAAATTCCTTCTCCACAGTCCTTGAGCAACATGTGTGCTCCCAAAGAGGGGATTGGGCAGGCATTCTGGATACAGGTACTGTGCAGATATCCTGGATCCAGGTGTCGTGCACATATCCTGAGTACAGGTACTGTGCAGAAGATCTGGATACAGCTGTCATGTCAATGTTCTGGACCCAGGTGTCCTGCAGATGTTCTGGATCCAGGTGTCCTGCAGATGTTCTGGATCCAGGTGTCCTGCAGGCATTCTGGATCCAGGTGTCCTGCAGGCATTCTGGATCCAGGTGTCCTGCAGAAGCTCTGGATCCAGGTGTCCTGCAGGTGCTCTGGATCCAGGTGTCCTGCAGGCATTCTGGATCCAGGTGTCCTGCAGGTGCTCTGGACCCAGGTGTCCTGCAGGTGCTCTGGATCCAGGTGTCCTGCAGGTGCTCTGGATCCAGGTGTCCTGCAGGCATTCTGGATCCAGGTGTCCTGCAGGCATTCTGGATCCAGGTGTCCTGCAGGTGCTCTGGATCCAGGGGTCCTGCAGGCATTCTGGATCCAGGTGTCCTGCAGGTGCTCTGGGTCCAGGTGGCCTGCAGGCATTCTGGATCCAGGTGTCCTGCAGAAGCTCTGGACCCAGGTGTCCTGCAGGTGCTCTGGATCCAGGTGTCCTGCAGGCATTCTGGATCCAGGTGTCCTGCAGGCATTCTGGATCCAGGTGTCCTGCAGAAGCTCGGGATCCAGGTGTCCAGCAGGTGCTCTGGATCCAGGTGTCCTGCAGGTGCTCTGGATCCAGGTGTCCTGCAGGTGCTCTGGACCCAGGTGTCCTGCAGGCATTCTGGATCCAGGTGTCCTGCAGGCATTCTGGACCCAGGTGTCCTGCAGGTGCTCTGGACCCAGGTGTCCTGCAGGCATTCTGGATCCAGGTGTCCTGCAGGTGCTCTGGATCCAGGTGTCCTGCAGGCATTCTGGATCCAGGTGTCCTGCAGGTGCTCTGGATCCAGGTGTCCTGCAGGCATTCTGGATCCAGGTGTCCTGCAGGCATTCTGGACCCAGGTGTCCTGCAGGCATTCTGGACCCAGGTGTCCTGCAGGCATTCTGGACCCAGGTGTCCTGCAGGCATTCTGGATCCAGGTGTCCTGCAGAAGCTCTGGATCCAGGTGTCCTGCAGGTGCTCTGGATCCAGGTGTCCTGCAGGCATTCTGGACCCAGGTGTCCTGCAGGCATTCTGGACCCAGGTGTCCTGCAGGTGCTCTGGATCCAGGTGTCCTGCAGGCATTCTGGATCCAGGTGTCCTGCAGGCATTCTGGATCTGTCAGCGCCGTCCCCTCGCTTGCTGGGTTTTTTGCAGCAGGCTGTGGGCGTTTTGCTCGGGGAGCAGTTGGAGAGCTCGGTGGCCAGCGCTGTGTGTGACATGTCCCTTTTCCTGCCCCGTGCAGTGACAAAGACTGTGTGTGCAGAGCAGTGTGATGGACGCTGCTACGGGCCCTACGTCAGCGACTGCTGCCACCGCGAGTGCGCCGGGGGCTGCTACGGACCCAAGGACACCGACTGCTTTGTACGTGTCACTTTTGCTTTTTATTCTTCCCACCAGTCACTCTGCAGATTCTTAATGCTTTAACCCATGAAATTCACAGTTTTGTTCCTCCTGATGTACTGCATGCATACTCACAGATTCAGGATGCAAATTTTTAGCATTTATTTTTCATGTTGTATTAACATCATTTATCTACTTCATACTACCCATTAACACATCCATGAGATTTGTAAATACAGATTAGGAACCATTAATATGCTTTTCTCTGTGGCTTTTATCTTTTTATTTTCCACAATTAGTTTATAGAGGTGACAGCAAATTTTTAGAAGTATTTGTCATTATATTTGAACATGGTTTTTATTATTGCTCTGTGTGCTTTTCATATAAAAGTCAAGAATACTATTTAGCTTGTCTCTGCAAACTGTTCCCTGTTTCTGCCAGACTTAATTTAAATTCAGCTTTTTTACTGGACATGCTTCTTCGTGGAGAAGGAAGGAAGGTGGCTCCCAAAATGCTTTCCCTCAAATGCATGTTACTACATGTGTGCTTCAGATGGAAAGAAGAAATGGCTTTTTTCTTTAAATAAACAGGCAATCTAAACATCCAGATGTTTCTAAACTGTCTTGTTTCTAATCCATTACTTCTAAGAGTTTTAGCAGCTTTAGAACCCAAAACTGAGCTCAAAAAATGCTCACCTGGGTCGATGAGACAATGGTTTGCTAATGGTTTTGCTAATGGTTTCAGGGAAAGCAAACCTAGTTCTAAGGGAGCCTAGAATTAGAACCAAGCATAGAGAGGTGGATTTTCAAAGGTACCCACATGTTTGAGGAGACAAATACCTGTGAAGCTGACTGCCAGGTGAGGTTGGGAGGAGGGTATAGAAAATTGCATATATTTTGAAACTGTGGGCAAGAGAGTCATAATGAACTGGCAAAAATGAACCTTTGGCTGGCCCTGACTGTTTGATACTGATAGGTTTTGTGCTTCAAAACCACATCTGAATGTGTTCTTTGGCTGCTGATGAAATATAGTGGTTAGGATATGATATAGACAGGATTTACTAAAGCTGTTCTCTGTGGCTTTCTAAAAGTAGATGCTCAGCACATATGGTATGGGTGATCCAACAGTGCCTGGAAGTTCTCTGTTGGCTTTGAACTAGAGAGACAGGAAAATGCCAGTCTTTCTTGTGTCATGTACGATATTAAAATGTAAAAGGAAGAGGAGCATTGCAGCCATTGCTCCCAAATAAGCATTGAGGAGCATCCTCAGAGCTGATGTGTTCTCAAAGGTTAAGGACTGTTAAAAGGTAAAACTTTACCAAAGGAAGGCCTTGTAAAATCATGGCTCAGGTTGTTACTTTGGCTAAGTAGAAAAGGACTGTGGGAAAGAGACTCAGCTCAGTTAGGGGTAGAAAAACGAGTTATATAACTATTGTGTGTTCATTTATGGTGGTTGGTTGAATTATGTTTGTTATGATTTTAAACTATTTAACTGATAAAGGCCTAACTGCTTAAAAATGCCTGTTTTTTGCAATAAAGCAGCTTTCCTTTGCACCTGCCTGGGGACTCTGCATCACTACAGACCCTCACCCACAAAGGACAAGTTATTGGCAGCTTAAGTTGTGTAATGCTGCAGCCTGAAAGTTAGACTCCCTGAATTGTGGCAGCTGTGAAAATATGCATGCTAAAAATCAACTGGAAGGTTTTTCTGGTACAGAAAGCAGAGAAGCTTCCAGGGTTTGTTCTCATTCCCTTCTGGCCCCAGAGCAATGTAAAAGAAATTCAGCGGGGGTCTGGCAATTTTCAGGACTAGTCATTACTTGCTTAGACACAGTGGGTGAAAAGTGTAACCCTTTAGGCTAGAGACAACTGTGCTTAGCTTTCAGCTGAGACACAGAACTTTGTTTTTTTCCTTGTGTATTTCCCTGTGCTTTTATTCACAAATTAGCAGCATTTAGCACAAAATGCTAGAAATTTGCATATATTGTCAAAGCAATTACAAATGTATATAAAACATTTCAGTCATAAATTTGAAGCTCCCAGATCTTCTAGACTAATTTTTCCTCAGAATTGCCATGTCTCCAAGGAGTATGGGTGTGCTTTATTTGCTAAACTGTTATCAAAGAATTGTCATGTACATGATGGACCACCTTTTAAGTCAACATGTAAGAAATGGGTTGAGGAAACAAACTAAATTAGTATTTATTAATAAGCAAAAGTACAGCTTATGAAGCATTACAAATCCTTTAGAGCATTATGGCATCTTACAACAGCATCCTGTTCTAAATACGGTTTTAATATCTGTAGATAAAATTCATCCATCCTCCTCCATCTGCTGCCATCCAGTCATTTGCATATTCAGTTCTAAAAGCAAGACAGTAATCATCATCTGACGTAAATGCAAGCAAACATGCTAAAGCAAAAGTTTTACTGATGTTTTTATCTCAGATCCAAACTGGGTCTAGAACTTGAAATGCATAGGAGGGCCTGGTTGACTTCCTAGTGGAACCAGAAAAGTGACACAGCACTATTCCTCAGGTGGACTTGCCATCCAGCTCTGAGTAAAGTGTTTATCTTTTTAAGGGGGGGAAAAAAATCTGTTTCCATGAAAAAAATTGGCAGGTTTTATAATAGGTATGTCAAAGGACCAGGAAAGACAGGATCAGCAGTTTTGCTTAGCACATGCTCCATGTAGAACAGTGCTGTCATCATGGATCTCTCTGCTTGTTCTTTCAGCAGCAGATTTTGTCCTTGGATACACCATTAGCTTCTCCTTTCTGAAATCTTCTGGCAAGACAGGTCCCAGGGTCCTGCTGGTCCTGATCCAAATGGAGACAAGGACTGGTAGTAAAATCAGTAGAAGAGAGGAATCTTGTTCTCTTTTCTCTCAGTCCCAGCCCAGGAGGCAAGGGGACAGAACATGTGTAGTATTGTTACACTTGCTGACTCTTTAAAGATGCAAAACCAGCTGTATTTTAACAACCTGGAAAAAGACCAGAAGGATTCACTCCTAGACTAACTCTTCTAAAGCAGCCTGGATTACAGGTTATTGGGGAGGCAATACCCAGTAGCAGTGGCTGCTTAAACTTCTGGAGGGGTCCAAGCCAGGCTACAACTTTCATATTCTTACAAACCTTTCATTCATGGTATGCTCTGTGAAAATTA
Source organism: Pseudopodoces humilis (assembly GCF_049639895.1). Taxonomy (NCBI): domain Eukaryota; kingdom Metazoa; phylum Chordata; class Aves; order Passeriformes; family Paridae; genus Pseudopodoces; species Pseudopodoces humilis. The sequence continues at coordinate 33,944,315 of NC_142207.1, read as the reverse complement.
CTCCAACACTTTTCTCATAATCTGTGGTTAAAACCTTAGACATGATGTGTGCTGATAAGGAACATCAAAATCCGTGGGGCTTTCTACTCCTAATTACCAGCCTTGCATGGTCAATTGTTTTCCCTGCATCCCATTACTTTTGTTATCCACACACTCCCTGTCCTCTGTCAGCTGTGCACTGCGGAGCCTGAATGCTAAGTGGAACAAAGTCTTATTTTCCTCTCTCAGTATGTGAAGCAACTGACCTTGTTAAACTTGCCAGTAAGGGAAATGGCCCCCTCCTGTGCTAGCTCAAAAGAAGTTCTTATCCCTCTTGCCTCCTAATTGGGAATTACAGTTTTCAGCCGGATGATGCATTCATGCTGTAAGAAATCTAAAGGGTTGGACCTCTGAAAAAGCCATTAGCATTTGCTTAGAGGATGATAAATAGCTGCTCGCTCTTGGCAGTTTTAGAATGTCCTATCAAGTCGAGAATTAGTTGATTGTGAGTAGTTATGAAACAAATTAAGGTGTTGTTTTGGTTTTGTAGGAAGTGGTGTAACAGGCAACTGTCGCCAATTAAGGGGGCTCACCAAACTCCCTAATTTGAAAAGTCACATATTTGCCAAGACCCTAGCAAAAATCCTAGTAGCCAAAATGAATGTTAGAGAGTTCTGTATCACATCCCTCACTGTCACAGCAAGTCTGAACAATCAAGGCCATCTTTTACACCAAAAAAAACCCCCAACCAAACCGAACCCTAAAGCAGCGGTATGATTTCATTCAGCACTTTTTTGTCTCCCTCGTTTTGCAGGCCTGTATGAATTTCAATGACAGTGGTGCCTGTGTGACACAGTGCCCCCAGACCTTCGTGTACAACCCCACCACCTTCCAGCTGGAGCACAACCACAACGCCAAGTACACCTATGGGGCTTTCTGCGTCAAGAAGTGCCCGCGTAAGTGCTGCCTTATCTGCCCTGCTAGCTGCCTTCTCCTGCAGTGATGGGAAGCTGGAGCTGCATTTCAGGAGCCTTAAAAACAGTGAGAGAATGAGAACAGTGAGAGAATGGAGCACAATCACTTCACTTGTGCTTGCAGCCTGTAATAACAAAGTCAGATGATAACTACAGGCAGTGAATTCCGTGCTGCTGATGGTCCCCGAGGATCCTAGAGTGATTTACCTAAAGAAAGATGATTTCTGTTTTCATGGTCAGCTTGTTAACATTCATGCTTTAGATCAGTATTTTAAAATTCCAAAATAGTGGAAATAAATAGTTAAAATAGTGGGATTGTAAAAGGGTATGAATTTCTGTTTCAGAAAAATGACATTCCACCATCAGCACCTGGAACCAAATGCATTCATGATATTGATGCCCCTAACTTGGAGTAATGGTGATTGGAGAGAAAGTATCCTGAGCAGTTCTGTCCCAATGAGGAATAAACTTCTAATACTGACAAGAATGCAGTCTTAAAACCCCAGAGTAAAATTAGAGGGGAGGAGGGAGTTAAGAGGAATCCCATGCATGTAAAACACACATGTTTCTAAGATACCAGCCAGATGATGACAACTAACAGAAAACAATTACAGGGTCATCACTTCCTTTGTGAAAAAGTCTTTTAAATCTGCTGGTTTAATTGGGAAGAATAATAAAGGAGATAGAATTCTTGCTCTCCCTTTCATTCCGTGAAGGTTTACAGTTGTACATTAATTATTTTATCCGTAAATTACCAAATTATCCAAATGTAAGAAGGATAGGTGATCTATATTAAACGGAGCCATAATTCAATCCAACCCAAAATTCCAGACTGGAATCTCTGTGGATGACTCACAGCAGGCAGTGACCACCTAGTTCAGCTTGTAATAGTGGTGGGTCTGTTAAAGCAAGATTGGTTTGTTAAGAACCTGATAATCATGCACTGTAAGGGATATAATTCTTTGCCCAAATGCTTCATTGAACACTTGCCCTTTTTTTTTTCCCTTTCTTATGAGTATTAAACATTTAGTTAGGTAGGATCAGTCTATGCTCCCTTTGGCTGTTGTTTTACAGGGAAAAAAACTGGAATACTTGTCATTGTCCTGTGCACTGTTTTATACCAGATGTATATTGTTGCATGAAAAAGACAGGACAGACCATCTTGCTGTATTTCTCTCCAATTACTGCAGCTTATTTTTTCCCTACAAATAATAATAAAGCCAAATTGGGGGTGAAAGGGGGATCAGGCCTGACAATTCATGTATTTTTATAAGTCCCTGATAATGTGCCTATTTTGCTTATACACTTCTGAAAACACAGAACTTTGAATGTTAATGTCATTGGGAAAGTGCCAAGGCAACAACAGGTATTGACACACAGAGCTGAAAAACATGTGCCAGCTTTTATTCACTTTATTTATATCACAGTATTTCCTTTTTCCTTTCAGACAACTTTGTGGTGGATTCCAGCTCTTGTGTCCGGGCATGTCCCAGCTCCAAGATGGAAGTTGAAGAAAATGGTATTAAGATGTGCAAGCCCTGCACTGACATTTGTCCTAAAGGTGGGCAGTGGTTCAGTATAAATTTTCTTGGAAGTAGTCTACACAGGTTGTTATTTTGGCATGAATAGCCCTGCTGTAGAATATGAATAGCCTTTGAATACCCACAAAACTTGGAGCTATGTAGGTTGTGTGTCAAGCACATACAGTAGAGTGAAAATTTATTAAGTTCTAATGGTAATATAACCAAACCAATTACTTTTTATTAGACACAAATGAAGGGGATTTCTCTGCTGGTTTTAGAGAAATCTGAAAGAATTCTTCATTGTGTTATTTTAATGACAAGTGTTTCCTGGAGGTGTTTTAGCATTGTCCTTTTGTCATTCCAAAGAGGGCCATACAAAAACCCCCTGACTTCAATGTCTGTGATGTCTCATATTTGTCAATTCAGCATTAAGTTTCCATTTCCTTCCTCTGTCTCTGCTTTCCCAGAATCTTCTACCTCCTTTCTCAGTGTCTCACACACAGACTGGTGATGGTTCTGGTGAGAGGACTGGAATCTGTAGGTTACTTTGCTGTTCTAGACTCCAGCAAGGAGACTTTCTGCTCCGTGCTTGAAGGTCTGTGGAGCAAAGCATCATAAATTTTCCTCTGTGGGCCTATGACACTTTTCACACTTATGGAAGATTTCACATTAATCTGGCTTTATTGAGTAAATAATTGTTGTTGCATAGATAGTTTTGTGCACGAAAACACATGTATAGAGTCCCTTACTTTCTCAGGAGGAAAGCTAACACATGTTTGTAAAAGCTTCAGCTGGTAGTTGCCATTAGAGGAGCTCAGTTAGGAAGACAGAATTCATTATATGGTTGAAATCATGAGGGATTTGTTCCTGGATGTATCCTGTGTCCCAGGAAATGCAGCTAAATTACACAGGCCACACAGAGAAGTTCCCTCACTGGTTGCCAGTTTCTCCAGGCACCAGTAACTTGCTGATTGAGCTGATAAACAACAAGTTACTTATGCAGCCCTTTAACAGGCCTTATGGCATGGATGGTTAAGTTCCCAAATCCACCAGAGAAGGGGACCTCTGGAGCAGCAGTGTTAGGGCCCCTCAGTTTCTCCCCAAGAAATGGCATGGCTGGGCTGAGTGGGATTTTGTGTGGTTGATACTTGCCTTTATATCCCATGTGAAATACCTGTGTGCCAGGGGTCTGTGGCAGGTGCTGTAGCTCAGTTTGTTTTAAATTGGCACGTGCCTCTGTGGGAATATGGGTCAAGGATGCTGTTTTAACACCTCTCTGCTGAATGAGATGAAGAGTCCTGTCTGTAAGGTCAGCGTGTTCTGATTCAGTAATTGTTTTCCCTAGTTCTTTACATAAGCTCCTTGTTTTGGCAGCATGTGATGGCATTGGGACAGGGAGTTTGGTGTCAGCTCAGACAGTGGATTCCAGCAACATTGACAAGTTTGTAAACTGTACCAAGATCAATGGCAACCTCATCTTCCTTGTCACTGGAATTCATGGGTAAGTGACAAAATGTTAAGATGTTATGTCAGGGTGCCAGCTGAAACCAATTGCATCCACCTCTTAATGATGGCAGCAGGCTTCCTTTATGCAATAGCAGATCCAGGATAAATTAGTTTTCTGCCATCCACTGTGAAGAAAACTGCCTTGATTCTTAAGATTCAATCTCTAGGAAAAGAAAGGATGGATTAATTGTTTGCACTGAAAAGAGAAAAGACAACTATGATTCTCTGGTTACTTTATGAGGTCCTCAATACTGGCTTATGATAGAGGCTGATTAGAGAATAGAAGGCAGAAAAGGAAATTGCCTTCCATGAGTTTGTTTAAATTTCTTTATGGCCAGCAGAATAATATGCAGAATACGCAGAGAGACAACCTCTCTTAGCACTACTTGTCATAGTCTGGGTGGCTGTCAGTACACAAACATGCACAAGAGCTGCCCTCTTGTCAATCACTTTTGAAGGATCTATTTAAGTTTCACTTGCAGAGGCACACAGAATTCACTGGTGTATAAATCCAGTATTTTGGTTTAAATTTTGCTCATTGTAATAGGTCCAGAAAAACCTCAAAGTGCCACAAGTCACATGGATCTGCTCTGCCAAACAACCCACTGAGAGGCTGGATGGAAACCTGTTAAATATCACAGGAAAGGAAAAAGTCAAGTAAATGCAAGAGAATCAGCTAGAGCCCATGAGAAATTTTGTGTGGATTAATCTGGTGCATTGCATGAAATTTAATTTCAAGCTTAAGAACTGCTTTTGAGGGAAAAAATATATTAGCTCATTAAAAAATGTGTCTACATTAAAAGAACCAAACCCAACCTTGAATAAAATTGTACTTGCCTGAAAAATATCTAAATTTGGACTATAAGCAGAAAGTTAAAATATTCTGTTCTATTTTACAGAAGAGCAGGACATGTAATATTGAAACTCTGTAGCATTTTGTCTCTCATTCTTGATGAAGAAAACTCACTTAAGCAAGCAGAAGGTTTGAGGGCACTGAGTTCTGCAACCCTAAAGTTTGCTGCAGCATGAATTATATTGGTATAGGTTAAAAGAAGAGAAGATCTGAGAATGAAGGAAAATATCTAGATTTCTGGAACAGCTTTTTTATTTAAAGTTTCAATTACATTTTTCAAACCAGCAATATGAAATGGAAATTTGAAAAATGACACTGACTCCACAAGTAGTTTTTTATATAAATGGACAGTACAGAGAAACAACAATCCTACTTATTTCCTCTCCAACTTTTACTTAATTTTTGTCACAAAATCATTTATTCACGGTGAACTGTAAATTTTAGAGTATGAATTTTTAATGTTTTAGATTGTAGGGATTTAAAGTCTGGTTCTCTGGGGAATTGGAAGACTTTGGTGGTGGCAGAGAATAATTTTGGTGAAAGATGCAGAGGATATTTTTTTGTTGTTGTTTTTTCCATTGGAAACTCCTCTGTTGCAATTGATCCTGTCCTAGTTTTTGATCCTGTGGTTCTGTTTCCTGAGCACATTAACTTCAAGTCTTTTTGAATTTGTTATAATTTATGCAAATATATATATATATGTAATTATGAATGTTTTTATACACAACTATTTAAAGTAATTAAGATATACACTACACACTACAGTTTTATATGTTGATAAAACATCAGACATTTGGCTGTTTAAGGGGTTTAAGTGTATATCTGCATCTTTAAAGCTATTTTACCTTCAGAATTTAGAGGTGAAATTCAGCTGCCTCATGTTTATTGCAGGCAAGGGTTTTCCTTTTTTGATGGCAATGCACTTTGAAAGCAAAGTGCTGTGTTTCTGTTAGGTAGTCAAAACTTATTATTTAGTTTTCTGAGAGCCCCACATTGCTCTAATAATATGTGTTTGATGCCTCTGTGGTCCACTGGGCTTTTTTGTTAATGTTCTGGAGCATTAACAAACATTAACAATTCTGGGAATCACGTGTCCTGGAAAGCAGAAGGAGGAGAGGAGGAAACACGTGCTCCATATTTATTGGTGATGTTCCCTACTCTCAGAAAACACACAAAAATACCATAACATGCCATTCCAGAGGAATCTTTGTTTGGTGTAAGCTTCTGGTTGACTTTTTAAATACATTTATTAAATGATGGCACTCTAAAAATCAAGGTCAGCTCCATCTTTTCACACTGTGGCATATCTAAGTTTAAAATTTTAAGTTTTGGAGGTTGTTTCATTTCTCGTGGACAAACTTGCTTGGCTAGGATCCGTACTTTTAGAGGTTTCTTGTTCAACATCTTCTCAAAAGTGTGCCCTTTAAATGTCACATGTCAGGAACTGCTGGCTTGTTCTTGGCTTTGTGTTGCCTATAGCTGGTCACTCCTTTCAGGAGCAGCTTTGTTAGTCCTGGCATGCAGTATCACAGCTCTGCCATTCCTGGAAAAAAACCCTGAAAATTCATCTTTCCTTTAGGAAGGTCACTTCTAGTTGTTTAGAATTCCTTAATTTTCCATAGCATACATATTTGCTAAAAAACAAATGAGTTGAACCTTTATGATCCTTCAAGATGACGAGGGAGAAGTTAGACACGGATCTGCAGGAACAGCAGGCTGAAGAAAATTGGTGCAAATCCTTACAAAAGCAAAGTGTTGAGCACCTTAATGCTTTTTTTCCTACATGGTATGGCTTTGAGAACCTGATCTTTTTTTGTTTAAAGTGTCACATGATGTGATTTTAATCTTTCAGAGACCCATATCACACGATCGCTGCCATCAATCCAGAGAAATTAAATATCTTCCAAACAGTGAGAGAGATAACAGGTAACACACTTCTGATCTCCTATAATCTGCAGTAATTAACGAATTCATTCTCACTTTGCTTTTATAGTTGTCATGTGTTGGGTTTTCTGAAGAACACAAGGCACTCGTTTTCATTAAGCACATCACTCTGTAATTTTTATAAAAGTTTAATACGGAAAACTTCAGTATCAGTTGATTTTCACAAGTGTATTTTCCTTTGAACACAGGATGCCTATTCTGGCAGATTCTAAGTGGACAAAGGATCTTGATCCCATGTTAGCAAAGTAGGACAAGTGTGGCAAGGGCGGGAAATGTGAGGCAAATGGTGCTGAAATTTGGGAAACCATTTTCTTTATCTGAAAGCATTCGAAGGTTCTAGTCTGCTTTTACAGCTTCTTCCCTGGGTCCAACAGAAAAGGCTGCAAATTAGCTTCTGTAATTTAAAGACAGATGTATGATGTGGTGGTGAGTGGTGCTAGTGAGTCCCATTATTGGTGACTTTTCAATGGGGTTATAAAACTAGTAGTCAGTACTTTGTTTTCTTGCATCTAGTTTCTTGTTTCACCATGTGGTGGACAGGGAGGGAGACACTACAGTGTGAGTAGTATCTGTGTCCTGAGTTCTCATTTGATTTCTGATTATGTATGGGTAGGGAAATGCAAAAAATTGTTCTTTTTCATGCACAAAAAAACCCACCAAAATGCCTTTGGGCACCACAGCTTGATTGTAGCTGTGTGGAGCTCAGCATGCTTCACCCCTCCAAAGCTGTGAATTTCAACTAACCGGTGGGATTAAAAATGAAAGTAAACTCTTAATCTCTCCCTAATTAATGTCAAAGATAATCTGGCACCTGGCTGAATGTTCTTTGCAGTTCCTAAACACACTAATTGACAGTCTGAGCCCTGCTGCTGAAGTGGAAGTAAAGCACATAGTGCTCACACCTATGTGTCCTGCTGCTGCAGAGTCACGGGGAGCTGGGGGTCTGTGCAGCACAGAACAGCTCGTGCACAGGGTGAGCAGCACTCACCTCAGATATCAGGACAAGTTCTCCTTCTCTTTTTGGAGGAGATGGTGCTGAGCAGCCTGCAGCTTACCTTATTTCTTACCTTATTTCTTTTCCTCAGGCTGGCACTGTCTTTCCTTTACAGGCTAAGCCTGTCCTAACTCACACTTGGCTGAAATAATTTGTGTTTGCCTTTTCCTCCCTCAGGGTATTTGAACATACAGTCGTGGCCTGAGAACATGACAGACTTCAGGGTGTTTTCTAACTTGGTTACCATTGGTGGGAGAGCTCTCTATAGGTAAGGAACTTCTCAGTTGGTGGAAAAATTTTTTATTAGCGTTCTGTGATTCTTTGTTCAGTAACAGAGAATGCAACATCCTTTGGGAAGGACATCGTAAATTGATATATTTTTTCCCTCTGTTACCAAGGTGTTCATTACCAGTATCTTTGCTAATCAGTTGTTTATAATGGGTAATACCTTCTCCACATAATTATTTATAAAAAAAAGTCTTGGTTCACGGCTGTAGCTATTACCTCATTGTCTGGAACTTACATTTATGGTTTAAAATACCTTGTGAAGAAACATAGTGTCAAAGGAATGAATAATAGAACTTAGCCTCATTATTAGGAGTTTATATGGCTGTGATTAGACATGCAGGCTCATATGCCCAAACAACAGAGTGGTTTTAAGAAGAGGTAAAAGGTGGAAGAACATTGAAATCACTGAGGCACGTTGCAGGTGAAGTGTTAGAGAGCCATTTTTACCAGAGATGTTTCTGTGGGAAAACTTGGGTGGAGAAATTGCTTTGAAGAGATGAGAACGTGGTGAGAAAATCTGGAGGAAGCACAAGGAGGTACCTGAGTAATTTATCCAGCAAGCTCTGGATCCCCACTTTAGAGATGGAGTAAATCAAGCATGGGATTCTTCTAGCATCTTAAACAGCAACCTGAGCAGAATATGAATAGCAGTGAAACCTTGGGGTTGAATTACAGCCTCACATTCTGTTCCAAGGCAGCAATTTTTATTTGGAACAGCTGGAAAACAATTATCATCATTAAAATACAATAACTTAAAGGATGCCCAGAAACTGGATATTGTCTTCACTAATCTTCAGTCATAAAATATGTGCAGTCATTTTCATGTTGTGCAGACAATCATTTACTGTTCCTTTGATGAAGAAAGGCTATAACCAGGTATTACAACCAAAGAAAAATGAAATGTAGAAAGTGGGCTGAAAAAAAAAAAATCCACGAAAATAACAATTTCTTCCTGTATTACTTGAAATGATGTTAATTTGATGCCTGAAAGATGTTTTAATACATTTTACATTATTTTTCTCCTTAGCATATAAACTATCACAGTATTAATGCTGTTGAAAGAAAAACCTGAATTTTATTCAGTTTTCCTAACAGCACATTATCTCAAAAAAAATCTCTTAATGGATGAAATGAAACTGGTTGAGTTCTGCTGGCTTACTTGGCCTAGTGCTATGAACATCACAGCTTGTGGTATCTCACTCCTGACAGGACTTATAATTTCCTGGGCAATAGAGCTGGATGTTGACTCATAAAATAACTACACCACCACAAAATAAAAGTTTTCTGAACAATTCTCAGTTTTTCCAGAAAGATCATGTTACCTCTTGGCAGTTTCCTACCAGATATAATAAGCTGTGCCTTCTGAAGATAATTCCTACTCTCTCTCACTTTTGTTCTCATCCCAGTGGCCTTTCCTTGCTCATCCTGAAGCAACAAGGCATCACTTCCCTGCAGTTCCAGTCCTTGAAGCAAATCAGTGCTGGCAACATCTACATCACAGACAACAGCAATCTGTGCTACTACCACACTGTCAACTGGACCAGCCTCTTCAGCACCCCCAGCCAAAAGACAGTGATCCACCGGAACAAAAGGGCAGAGAACTGCAGTAAGTACCTGCTGGGGCTTGGGGGGCTCTGTGGACATCAGGGGAACTGGGGTCATTTACAACATCCCAGGGCTTTGAGCAGGAAAATGAAATGGTTTAAGGAACAAAGGAAAGGGAGCAGGGAGAGCGAGTTGCTTCCTCAACCAGTTTCACAAATAGGAATTCTGAAGGCTGTGAATGGAATGTTCATGACTCTACAGCCCTTTTTCCTTATGGAGTGGGATTGGCAGCTTCTGCTCCCCCCACCCTAAGTGGCCCTATCTTAATCCAGAACTGTGTTTTTTGGGACTGTTTTAGATCATCAAGTTCTCTCTTTTCATATTTGACCTATCTGATAAAAAATACTACTTCAGGAAAGCTTACATGCCAGTACCTAGGCTGAGATCATCGTACTGAAAAGCCAAAGAAAGCTCTGTAGCAAATAAAATAACTTGTTTATATAGAAATCAGGCAGCAAATTGCATCAATACAGGCATATTGTAGCAGCAAGGCAGTTCATTTTAAGCATCTGTTAGACTGCTTGCAGGAGAGGAGATTCATTAAATTGCTGTGTGTTTAAGTGATATTGCTGATGTTTGTGCTCTGATCAGCCAAAAGTGTTTGCTTTGGGTTTTTTCAAGCTGTGGTCCTATTTTTGACTTGCACTTTCGTTCTTTCTTTCTGTTGGTTTGAGGGGTTTTTTTTTGTTGTTTGAGTTTTACTTGAGGGATTTTGTGGGGTTTTTTCCCCTCTCCTCTCCCTTTGAAGTGCTGTTGTTCTCTATTCTGAGAGAGTGAATGGCTGTGCTCACTCTGTACCTTCAGAGTTAGGTGAAATACAGCTGGAGCTTTGTCTCTGCTGCTCAGTTACTTTACTAATCTCTCCTACCATGGAGGAGCCACAGGAAGTATGAGGTCTTGTTTGGTCGATCACCCCATGGTTTTGGTTGTGTGGCATTTTAATCGGTATTAATTTTATTAGGCTTATTTCTTTACATGCAAGTTTAAAAAGTGAAGGTTAAGAAAATGCTGCTTGCTGTCACTGCAGGCAGTTTTTACTGTGATTGTGCCCGAGGCTGTAGGGCTTTTCTTCTGCCCCTACATAGAAAGGCAGCTATAAAAGTAGAGTATTTATTGGAAAATAGAGGTGCTGCCAAGAAGGATGCTTTCCCCTGCAGTGCGACAGGATCATGTGGTGAGGAACCACCTAGTTCTTCCCTAGTGCTCCAGTAAAAACTGTATTTTGTATGGCATGAAGAAGGATTAGCCCTTTTGAGATTTCCCATATGGAACTCTTGGGCTGACAGAACAGAAGGAGGAAGAAGGTCAAGGTTCTGTTGACCACGGAAGAGTCACTAAAGTTATATTCCCAGACCCAAGTTGCTCCCATCTTGCCAGGAGACACATGAACTTGTGAACCTTCTAGACAGCACAGGTTTCCTCTCTACCAGATGAAAAACTGGGAGAAAAGTCATGCTCTTGGTGCTCTGATGTTTTCTTGCATCAGATTGGCCCTAGCTGTCTGATTATCATGCAGCATTTAATGAAAGAACCGTCAACTTTCCTTCATTCCTAGAAATTTAATATAAAAAGAAACTAAGCAGTAACAAGGTGGAGCACAGGCCTCATGTCTCATACAGTAATGATTCCTCTTTGCTTCAAGCTTTCTGTAACCTCCCACAATGGGAAATCACTCAGGTGAATTTTGTAAGGTGCTTTCTCCCTTCATGGAGTGGTGTCCCAGTTGTTTCACTGTTTTTGAGAGCTTTGGGACATAGCTGAACACAGCAGCTTGGAACATAATCTTGCATTAGTTGTCAGGGCTCCTCTGTCAAACACTTCTTTGTCCTTTCCTGGGATCACTCAGTATGAGTCCCTTAGAAGCTGCCACAACTACTGAAACATGGGCTTCCAGAGCAAATGGAAACTGGGATGTGCTGTCACATCATCCTCTCTCTCACATGGAATGTCTTGTCACTACATTTGCACTCAAAGGGAAAATGTAAACTTTACTTCACCTCCAGCTAGGTGAGGATTTATTATAATAGACACTTATTATTTTCCAGGAAGATAAATACTCCTAAAGACATTTTAGGAGATTTAACACTGTGGGAATCTTAAAGTGGAAAACAAATCTGACTCGTTTCTTTATTGAGAAGTCACACATAAGCTCCAATGTTGAGGGGCTGGTTTTAGAAATGGACTCTGTGTTCATTAAATGGACAGAGGATAATGAACATAGGCCAGGGGCCCAGTGGCTCCACCTGGGAGGCAGCACAATCCCGACAGGAACAGCGGTTTCCTCCCTTTGAACATCTGTGTGAGCGAATTGATTCATGTTTTGTGGCCTTTTGAGAGTCAGGATGAGCTGAGAAGAGCTTTGCTGCTCTGTCAGCCAGCACCTCTCTGGGGTTAAAAGGGTCCTGCTGCAGGTGGGGTGAGCCACAGAACTCCGCAGGATCCCTCGGGGTGAGGCACCACTGGCCCATGGAACCAGATGCAATTCTCAGCACCCTTTGGAGCATCTGTCATTGCCAGGACAGGCCAACAGAGTGGGGTTTGGAGAGTTTTCCCTGCACCATCCACTGCCTGATGGGGTGGGATCCAAGGGCGAGCCTCTAGGGTTCCCATTTCTGCCTTTCCCTTGTTTTGCCTCTCCTGGACACCGGTCCTGCAGATGTTTGGGCACGTGGCCACACCTCCTGAGTGCCAAATGAGCCTCACCAGAGTGGGGAAGGAGATGTGGAAGTAAATATTTGGAGGATCAGAATCCATGCTCTGTGGCAGAAATACTGTCTGTTTGCTTGCATGGTAAGCAAAGCAGCAGGGTGTGCCTTGTTAATAAAAATATCCACAAAACTTTTTTTTTCCACATAGCTTTCATTCAAGAAACCAGTCTAAAAAATATTAATTATTACAGCCACTCTCAGGTATTTATTATTACTTCTTTGCACATTTTGAGTCACCATTAGCTTGGCTTTTTTTTCCCCCTTTCTACCCAGTTATTGTTAATGGCTTAAAGGGAATTACAGCAAAGTTTTTCTATCAATGTGTAGCTTTTCTGAAAACTCATGTAAGAGCTCCCAAGGTCTGCTAGCCACCATTGTATTTAAGTGACTTTTATAATCTGTCACAAGGTGATGATGTCTTCTCCACACCATTTAATGTTGTGTTCAGCTGACTCTACATCAGTGAGGAAATACTGAGAAGTTGCAGGGGGAGTAAAATTTTTGTGGAAAAGTTTGGTCTATGTTAATGCTTCATCTCTGAGATAACACTGGCATATCAGAGTTTGGGAAAACTCTTATTTTTCTTTCTCCTTTTTGCAATGAAGACAAAGACAACATGCTTCAGCCTGTGGAAAATGCTGCAGCATTTTCCAGCATGCAAAATATACTTTACATTCCTCATACTCTCAATTATTTCATCTTTACACCGCTTCTTAGCAATGTTAAGATAGTCCCCAAATCTTTCACTGCCTCCAAGGTGGAGGGTTTTTTTTAATAGGTTAAAAGCCTAGGCAAACTTCTGTTTTTTTTGTAGACTACTGAAAATACAGGAGCAAAATATATGTGTATGTTTTTAATTTAGAAAAGGAAATGAAATCCACAAACCCTGAGGATGCTCTAGTGCTTTGTGTTGCCTTTTTAAGATGGTGCCATACAGGGTCAGAAAGGGGGTGTCCATGGAAGGAATGTGACCTCTCCCTTCTCACTTCCCTACACAGTTTCAGGGATAGAATTCTCAGGGTCCAAGCTCTTGTGCACAGGGAACAGAACAAAATCATAAGGAAAGGGTAGATAGATTGGACCTTTGCTCCATGTTGAAGTGAAAAATCTGCCTTTTTTTTCCAGATTTTTTTTTTTTTCTTATGGGACAGTCAGAGGTGACTCGTGAAATATGTCAAAAAATACACAAAAAATAATTATAGGAAAAAAAAAATGTTCTTTTGTCCAAACCATTCTCTCAGCTTTAGTGACACCTGCAGTGTAAGGTGAAACCCTTCTAGGCAAAGTTTGTTACAGGTGTGATTATTATGAATTATATCAATCTAGCCACCAATTAACAACTTGAATAAATGATTACATTCATTATTGGGCATGATGTAAAGCTAATTGAAGTCTGCAGGAGTTTTTCTATTCAGTTCATGGAGCTTTGGATCAGGCCCAGAAGCATATAGCCAAATAAAAATAATTTTTTATTTTTTTTAGTAGCTAATTTTCTTGTGTTCTATTTAAGTTAGGGAAAAACATTGAACCTTTCTGTTTCTAACCTGTGTGGCCCCATTAATAAAGAATGAGCCCTTCTTCTAAAACTCCTGACAAAACCCAGTTCCTGTCGAGAACATTGTTGTTATTTCCTTCCACAAGAGGCCATGTGATGTGTTGGAGCTGCAGAATGTGCTCAGCCCATGGAAATGCCAAAAAATGTGTCAAAAATTGAAATGTTTCTTTAGCCATCCCCACAATTAAAGAAGAGAAAGGCGAGAGAAATGAATTTTTATAAGTTGTCAAAACAACTACTCCCTCCTTGCCAAGATTCTTTTATGGAAACATTTCAGGAGGAAATCATAATTTTTTTTTTTATTTCTGTTACTTTTTTTCATAAGAATATGGGCACTGTGTTGGCTACATTTCAATGGGGTAACCACAGTTTTCTTTATTGAAAAGCTCTCCTTTTATTTGTATACAGTTACTCACTGTATTTTCTGAGCTATCTTGTAATAATATCCCTTGTTATTTTTACAGATATTTTAGATCTTTAGATACTTATTTAGATATTTATTTATTTTGATATTTTAGATATTTACCTGTCCATGCAAATAAATTCTGATCCCAGACTAGTTTGAAGGAAAGGAAGAAGAAAAGTTTAAAAGAAAGGAAATTACTCATAGTAAATCACAGTTTCAAGTTACAAAAGAAGGTGAGAAAGCAAAACATGCCTTTTTGTGATGAGTGTGGAAAACAAAGTCAAAAGAGCTAGCAATATTCTTAAAATTAAAAATGAGTAAAAGAGGGATCTCCAAACCAGGTTGTTTTTCTTTGTCCAGTGACAAAGATTTAAAATGAGTCACTGAGTTGAAAACAAAAACCATATGAAACTATATAAAAGTTTGATTAATTGTGACTAAGGTAGTTTCTGGGTTTGTGGTTTTTGGTTTTGTTTTTATTTGCAGGTTCAGGCAGTGGCAGCATAGTGGAACACCTGATAATTACTATAAAAATATTACTATGCTTGAAAGAAATTCAGCTTAGGACAGGAATGAGAAGGTGAACTTTGTGTCTCTGCTCATGCTGGCTGTGCTGGTCTGGCTCATTTGGCTGCAGCAGCAGAGCTCAGGGAAGGAGGACGAGGCATCTCTCTGAAATGGCCTCCTGAGTCCCTCTTGCTGTGCTGGAATTTGTGATCATTAATAACACCTTAAAGCATACTGAGCACCTGGAATGACTCCAAAATGAAATCATTTTTTATTTCATTAAAAATATATTTCATATACGTGATACAGAAAGAATAAAAACTAAATCCCAGCCTTGATAAAACATGTTCAGGCTTCTTGTGCCTGAGGTTATTTGTGGTGTATGGAATAGGATAGTGTTGGAGAGGGTGGTAGAACTCAACCATCACCCCTCCTTTTCATTTATTATTCCTCTTAAGTTGTTTCTGGTGACTTAAAAAGTAAACAAATATCTGTATTGTTGCCATCTCTGATATTTCAGGTCCTTTCTGGGTTTAATTTACTCAGTGCACTGTGTAATCCATTTGTGTAAATCACTGCATTGTGCAAAAATAAGTTCGAATTCATTCTGTCCTTTCACATGCCAGGGTTAGGCTGAAAGTGCACCCAGATTTTCTTCAGATGCTGGAGAGAGAATTCCCAGTTTCCTTCTGCTCTTTGCTCCTTTTCTTTGTCACATCATTTCCATATTTACATGGAGAATGATTTCTATAAAATAAAAATACAGACTTACACTGTTTGAAACAAAGTTTCCCTCTAATCCTCAGTTCATTGTGTATTTTGGTGTGGGCTTGAGGGTTTTAATAGAAAGGCTCTTCGGCTCTTCAGGTGCTTTTGCACTTGAATAATATAAATAAATATTTTAAAATCACAATTAATGGTGTCTTTCCTACAGTTTTTTCCCCACTGTCCCTAAGTTTTATTTCAGGGGCTCCTCAATTCACAGGGAGCATTTTATATTTAAGTTTAATAGAACTTTAGTGCATTCAGACAATGGATTTTTTTTTGAATCCTTTAAATCTTTGGCATTTACCGTGTCCTGTGTCAGGGAATTCTACAGGTTGATCTTTATTCTCTGTGAAGAAAAATCTCAGATTTTAACCCTATTGGATTCCTGTCTCTTTGAGTGCCCACGAGGGACTCAGAGAAAGTCTGAGTTCATGCTTCCTCACCTCCTCCTTGCCATTCAGGATTTTGGAAGTTTTAATCATGTCCTTTCTCCCCCACCTCTGAGACTGCTTCTCTGTTTATTCCTGATTTAGAAGCTCTTCTCCTAAACCTTTTATCCTGAAAGGAGCAGTCCAGGAGTGTGTGTGATATCCCAGCTCTGTGTATTTGTGTTGCGGCACGATGATGACTTCATGCTTTTATTCCGTCCTGCTGCTGGCAAACAGGGACACTCCAGTTGCATTTCCCAGTGTGTCAGAATGCTTTCCCTTGGGTTTTTGGGGCTGTGTGCGTTCCTGACAGCAGCCCTGTCTCTCTGCAGCTGCTGATGGGATGGTGTGCAATGAGCTGTGCTCCAGCGACGGCTGCTGGGGCCCGGGGCCGGACCAGTGCCTGTCCTGCAAGCGCTTCATCAGGGGCAGGACCTGCATCGACTCCTGCAACCTCTACGATGGGTAAGACACTCCCCTTGGGCTTCTCCCCAAAGCTGCTCACTAACATTGCTGAGGACTTCAGTGAACGAGTCAGTTTTGGGTTTGCGTTATTCAGTGTGTGGCTCCATCGCCGATATTACTGATTTTGGGGGAAAAGCGTCATGGACTAAGATTTATAAATGTGAACTTGTGGAGAAAGCTTTCCCTGGTATTCTGCTGCCTTCTGCATCATCACTTTGTGCCCTTTGCGTTGCTGGTAACGTGAACAATTTGTTTTAGGTGAAAAGTTACAAAAAACCTGTCTCTAGTGGACACAAAGTATGAAGCGAGGGTTCGAATCACAGCAGCTGAGGTTTTATTTTCTCAGGAGGCAAGAGCCCTTATTTTGGGGTTTTCAACCCTTTTTATAAAGTGTTCCACTACAGGTTAACCTGACTGGGACCAGGAACAGCACCTCTCTCATCCCATTGGTGGGACAAGAGGAAAACATCTGTGTAACATTGTTTTGAAAACGAAAAATCTTATTTACACAACAGTCCTTGAGAGAGCAAAGTTTCCCAAAAGATTTTCCCTTGAGAGACAAATCAGCCACTGAGAGCATGAAACTCTCTCAGGTTCAGAAAATCATGTCCACAAAAACCCTCATCATTTATCCCTGCTTGATACCCTTATTCAGAACCATACAATTATATTCTTTCAGATGAGTTGGATTCAGGAATTTGATAAAGAAATTCTCTGAATAAGGACCCCAAAGTAGAAAAGCTCACTCTCTTTTGTATAATGCACTGTGTAATGGTAATATAAATAAATACAAATACAAATCTATAGATATATAGATATATAAATATATAAACATATAAATATATAAATATGTAAACATATAAATATATAAATATATAGATATATAGATATATAAATATATAAACATATAAATATATAAATATGTAAACATATAAATATATAAATATATAAATAAATATATAAATACGTAATTCTAGAAATGTATAATTATATAAATATATAATTATATAAATTTATAAATATAAATACATCTATAAGTATATACAAATATATAAATATGTACATATATTATATATATAAAATTAAAACAAACATATATTTTGAAATAAATATTAGATAAATATATAATTAATAAATATGAATAATATATAATAATGTATAATTATATATAATTATATATATAATATATAATTATATATAAATATATAGAATGTATAATATATATTATCTATTATATTGTATATAAAATATATAAATTATATATAAATATATAAAAATTATATATAAATATATAAATAAACACAAATATAAATTTAAACACCCAGCAGGAGTTCTTGCCCCTTTTCCTTTTGCTGCTTATACTGGGGGAATACCCCCACAGCAGCAAGTGTTTGAATCTGCCTTTTGACAGAAAGATAAAGCTGAATTGAGCCAAATGAACTCCCACACATGCATGAAAACATTCTCAACTCTTCCATCTGGAGAAGGCTTGCAAAAAATACTTTGTCAGAGCACAGTTTTATGTGCTTAAGAGCTCCTGTTCTCCCCTCCTCCCCCTTCTCCCCCCAAGAAGAAGAGTTGCAGACCCCAGTTGTGTTGTCAGTGCCCTGGAATAAGTTGGTCCCCCCTTGGTGACTTTTGCTGCCATGGAGCCTGTCAGAGTAAGAGCATGAAGAAACTCAACCAGAATGTTCTGTTCTGTTCTCTATCTATCAGTGAGTGGCATTTACACTTTCCACAGGCTCAGTTCTGTCCTAAATATTTGAAAATAGCTGTAACCTGGACTAGGGAAGAACTTTTTATTTGTGGGAGAGCTCTGCATGTTCATGCTGCAGGGCAGCAACAGATCTTCAGGGTGGGATCAAGCTGTATTTGACATCTTTTAGTCCTCAGCAGGAAAAACCCACTCCCAGAGCCAGGGAAGGGTGAGCTCCCTTGCAGCACTTGAGTGAGTTTTTCCTCAGCTCAATCCTGATGTCCTCAGCTCAATCCTGATGTCCTCATCAGATCCTGATGGCTGTAAGGGGTAACTGGCAGCTGAAATGTTTGAAGGAAGAAATTCAACTTGCCATCACTACCGTTTTTCCCTCTTAAAAGGGATTAATAAAAAAAGTCACTTGAGTGGTAGTTTCTTGTGGATACATGAAATTATTGAGTAAAAGGATCTGTTTTGACATGTTATAGATTGAGACCTCAGTCTAGAATTATTGCTGAAAACATTATGAGCCTTCTGGAGAATGGGCTTTAAGGCATGTGTTCCTAGAGACCTACCTGCAACAGGGCAGCTCTGTCATCAGTGCCCACGTGTGACAAGTGGCTTCCTGAATCTGAGCCACGAGTCACAACCCCATAGATTAAAATCAAGAAGTCAACAATTTTGTCCTGTTAATGAAGTCTTTGTTTCTAAATGAGAGGAAGGCCTCCACTATAGTTTTATATGGGTGAAGAAGGTGTCTCTGCTTCACGTGGCTGTGCATGAGGTGGTGGCGTGTCCTGGGCTGCTGTGGTCAATCCCACCAGGTGAAGACTCAGCCAAGGGAGCTCAGTTTGGGGCTGGAGTCAGATTTCTCCTAACCTGCCTACAAACTATTTTCTCAGGGAATTCCGAGAATTTGCAAACGGTTCTGTCTGTGTGGAGTGTGATCCCCAGTGTGAAAAGATGGAGGAAAACATGATCACTTGCTACGGGCCGGTAAGAACAAAGCCTGATAACTTTTCTTAGGTTTTGGTTTGTTTGTCAGGGTTCAGGGTAACTTGTGAAAGTGTGCTGAAGGACAGGGCTTTCCTGCTTACAGACTTTACAGCAGGTACTGCAAATTAGTGAAACAAAAGCAGAAAATACACATATTCTGCATGTAGGGAAGGAATTCTGCTCGTGCTAAGTTGGTGTTGGGATTAAACTGCCTTAGGTCTGCCTCCTTAAGAAAGTAATTTTGAAAATTTTCCTTTTCTTTCTTGAGTTGTCTTAATGCTTTAGTGGTGCAGATGCACACAATTTTTACAGACAGAAAGCATGCAGTTGTGATTTGAGTGCGCTCTTTTATTCCTGTTTTCATTCTTTATACTCAGTTCTGTCCTGGGTTCCCTCAAAAAAAAAAAAGTGGGGGAATTTGTCTCAGTCTCTGTTTGAACAATGTGCTGGGTGGTTTTTTGTACTTAGATAGCCTTTAAGTTCTTTTGATAGATAACATTTTTCATTCCTCTTAAATGATTGTTAACTCCTTCTCACCTTTATAATGGCCAGTAACTTTTCTTTCAAAGGTTATTGCTCATTTGGGAGATAGAAGTTGTCTCTTTCTTCTAGTCTTCTGTGTATTGCCAAGATTAAAAGTCACAAGTATGCTGGAAATGAGGACTTGTATTTTAGGCTCTTCATAATCGAGAAAATAAAACCCATTTATTTCTTTATTTCTATCACTTAAAATAAAGGCATCATAATTTTTCTTACAGTACTGTGTTTTTCTGCAATACAGCCATAAGGCAAGAAGCTAATGTTTCAAGTGTTCAGCTCATCAGGGAAATTTGGATTTGTAGCAGGGCTTGTGGACATAAAATCCTAGGCCAATTCTCAACCTGAAAACCAGATTTAGTTACACAGTGGCTTATCATCACAGCTTTAAAGTTTTACTTCTACATTGTCCAGGAGTCTTGGTTTGTTGTCCTTAACAATTTGGTCTTCATGTGTATTAAGAAGAAGGAGACCTTGTAGTCCTTCAGCCTTGCTGTGACCAGATGCCATGTGCAGAATGCTTGTGGAAAATAGATCTGGAGTGCAGAAGCAGGAGATGCCACTGAAGGGCTTTGCAAAGGTGGTTCAGTACTGAATAATGTAGCTTTAAAGTGGGCACTGACTTCATTGTATTAAGCACACCAATAATACCAAGAAGCTCCTCTAGAGGCTGGTATTTAGTCCTGCACTCTACAGAAGCAGTTAATGGCCAAAAGCAGCAGGATTTATGTGTCTGCTGCTCCTTAGCAGAGGCTGGAACCATGCAGGTAATTCACTGTTCCTTGGGAAGAGAAGCTGCTGCAGTTATTGCTGAGTGAGTGCCAATGCAATCCTAGCACAGCAGGAAAGGACAGAGTAACTTCAATGCACTGCATTTCTTTCTTCCACGCTCTCCAGGGTCCTGACCACTGCACAAAGTGTTTCCATTTTAAGGATGGTCCAAATTGTGTGGAAAAATGTCCTGATGGCTTGCAGGGGGCCAACAGCTTCATTTTCAAGTACGCCGATGAGGACCGGGAGTGCCATCCGTGTCACCCAAACTGCACCCAGGGGTGAGTGCAAGCTCTGGGCAGGGAGCCATCCTGTCCATCTACTGCTTGTAGCACAGGGTGCTTTATATATATATATATTTTGTATCTAGTTGGTTTGGCCTAGTAAAGCACTTGTCCCACTCCTGAAAAGCGAGAGTGCAGCAGGAATTTAACCTTTGATTTTCAGGTCTCTCATGGCGTTCAGGTTTTAGTCATGAACGCCCAACAGCTTATCACAAAAAAACCCTTTTGAAGACCACAGAGATGAACTTTGCACAGCAATGCTCTCAGCTTTCCTTCTGCACTGGTTTGTAGCAAATGCTGCCCTTTCACTTATTTTTAGACCTGTAAAATGATTTTATTTTTAGTATTTGCTCCTTAAAAGAATCTCTGCTACTTGGTATTGGTGAACTCAGCCTGCAGCAGTACTGTGAGACAAAAATGTTACTGCTCTCCTTCTCCTACAGGGACTGATGCACACAGTTTGAAACCAGACTTTGTACAGGAACCTTGAGACTGAGCATCCATTTCTGGAGTCCTGTCAAAGTGCCCAGAATAGTTTGTTACACTTGGAATAATGCAGCCCATGGATCTGAGCCAGAATTAACCACCTGTGTCACACAACAACAATAGTCACACACACACACCTATAGTTTTGCACAGGCCATGTAAGTTATTACTGCCTTTTCCATGGGGCAATTCAGATTGTCCAGCATGCAAAGAGAGGAGGAGGCAGCAATGGGAAAAAGAGAAAACATCAGCCAGTGAAATAATCTTTGACAAGAGGCTCTTATTGTTTAGCAGCTAAAATTAAACCAGTAAATTATTCAATGTAATCTTGATGTCAACAGCTGTTGCCATTCAAAATGAGACCTTTTGCTGGTTTTGCAAATCTAATTACAATAGAGCCATTAGGGAAATGAGAGGGAGATCACAGAGACACAGCCAGGATCTGTTACAGATTTGTCTCCCCTCCAGCCCCTTTAAATCAGTTATGCAATAAGAAAAATAAGAAGAGGGTAAGAAGATAAGATATTAAAAGATGAGCTCACTCTAGAAGCTCTGGTCCTGGCTTTCATAGGTGGAGAAGGTGCCAGTGCTGATTTAATCTGACAAGACCACAGATGTGTGGTGGATTTACTGTCTGCCCAGCATAGGAAGTGCCTTGCAGCTCTCCTGGCTTCCAGGGAGCAACATTTCTTCCCATCCCTCCTCCTTCCTGAGGAGTTCTAACTGACCCAGTTACTTCCAGTGTTTGTGGCCCAACTGTGTTTCTCCTAGACCAGGAAGGGAGCAGAAGGTTCCCCATGCCTTCCCACTTCTCCACAGGCACTCGTATTTTGCAAGTGGTTGTTTATTTTTATCTGCCTGGATGGAGCAGGGAAGTGTTTATGTCTTGTGCTGAAAATGTGTCTTTCTAGCTCACAGACAAACATGAAGGGCACTAGGCAGTTCTAGCTGACCTTGGCAGTATTCCTTGGCAGCTGTTGCTGACACAGGGCTCCCTTATGGCGAGTGATGTCGTCCTTTTAATCCTTGGACTTCCAGTTTTCCCTCTTTTCTATTTTCTCCTCCTGATTAGGTGAAAGAATGTGCCACTGTGTGCCCATCCCCAGAGAAAGGACAAGTAAAAGGACCAAAGGTCTCTCCCCCAGTTACATGTACAAAGGTGTGATTATCTCCCAGATGAGGACTTATCCCTTTTCCATGACACTAATACTATTCCCTGTGGAAATCTTTGCCCTCTTATTAAAGAGCTGATGTGTCTATTCTTAGGTATTTTTTTATCCTTTAGAAAAACAATGCTCTCTTCCCCCCAGCAATGGGTAAGCATAGCTTACTATTCTCTTTTTAGTGCTCTTGGAGACTTTGTGGCATGTGATTATGTTAATGAAGCTATTAATGACTGTCCAAGATGTTTGGGGTTTGCAGGTTGTCCATCTTCTTGCCAGCATTGTCAGGGGCTGAATCTGCCCACAGAGAGAAAGGAAACCAGTTACTCTCTCCTCCCCTCCTTCAAGGCTGAATTCTCTAGTTTCATACCCTTCCTTTGGAAAGTAGCATTTAAATTCCCCTCAGTCATGATTCTTCACTGAAATAAATAGGTTGTGGAGAGAACACAGCTTGCTATTTGGCTCATGGCTGAAAGGTAGAGAGAAAACGTGATTCTGCTTCATCCCGCACATCTGTTCTCCTGGCTGCCACATCAAGTGCTGGAATAAAAGCAGTGCCCTCTCAGTACAGCTGGAATACCCATCAAAAAGGGTTGAGCTGCTGCAGAGCAATGCTTCCCAGTATGGTATTACCTCATTCCTGCAGTGCTGCTCTCTATGAGTCAGGCTGCTTGATAAAACAGATTATTAGTTCTCACATGATGTTTCCACTCATCCCCCCCAGTTGTCACCAAGGAAGGATCTGTCCCACCTCTGTTTCCTGTATTTTGCCACAAATTCCATCTCAGCATTTGCAGAGGACTGCTTTAGTGAGGTTTGCTAGCACCATTCTCCTCCCTCATTCAAGTGTAAGGACTGTTTCTCTAAATAGGTGTGTAATTATCCAGCCCTGTTAATGATCTTGCATTGACCAGAAGAACTATCAAACTGTGACTTCTTTGGGTGCAACAACTGTGCTCCTTGCATCCCTGGGATAAGTATCAGCTACTTGAAGCCAGTTTGGAGCAGATCTGAGGCATGTGGGACAGCTATCCCATTTAATTCGAGAGAGTTGGAAAGCGTTTGGCACCTCTCCTTGCAGAGCTGGCCAAAACTGAACACTTCCACAGGAATAAAATACTAATTACACAATAGCAAGTGACAGCCTGCATCCTTGCTGGGCAGGACACAAATGGGAGATCTCACTGGACACCTCCTCTCTTCCTACAAACGTGTTTTGTCCCACAGCTTTTTGAAGGGAGGGCATCACTCCTCACCAAAATGCACTTTTCCTTCCAAGCCATGACCAGAGAAGTCAGGGGAGCTCTAGCAAGAGTGTGTGGCCCTGAAGGGATTTGAGGGCAGAAGCAACTTGTTACCTCTAAATCTTAGGTTTATTTT
Source organism: Pseudopodoces humilis (assembly GCF_049639895.1). NCBI lineage: Eukaryota > Metazoa > Chordata > Aves > Passeriformes > Paridae > Pseudopodoces > Pseudopodoces humilis. The sequence continues at coordinate 33,920,499 of NC_142207.1, read as the reverse complement.
GAGGAAGAAAGTTTGGATTCCAGGTGAAAGAATATTGCAAACACACTCTGGATAAGAAAAAACTGTTCCTCTTTTGTTTTGCAAAATTTCCTCCTAGCCCCTGCTCCAGTTCAATTTTGTTCCTCTCACCATGAATTCATCTCACCTGTTATCTCAGTCTCACCTGTTATCTCAGCAGCCCTTGGGTAGAGTTGTCTGACTTTATCCATAACAATAGCTGGGTGAACACCACAAAAAAGGTTTTCTCCTGCCCAGAGATAATCCATTTATACCACTGTAAAATCAGTTTTGTTTGTTTCCAGTGACCAAGATTTTTGAGAATTCATTTGGCAAGGAACAGCTTTTCTACCCCATATCTGAGCAGTTAAGACCCCACCATTCATTCTTAAAAAAAAAAAAATTGATAAATGACAATATTTCTGGGTTGTTTCTGGAAAAAAAAAAAAAAAAAAAAAAAGCTGTTTTTACTGCAATTTTCAAAACCCCACATTTCCTTTCAGAGGATGATTATCTGTTAAGCTAGGATGAGCTCCAAGTGTAATTTTCTGGATAAGCTGTATTGAACTTTTGTAAGGTACTAAATATATCATTAATAAATTGGCATGTATCAATTAACCAGTTCATTTTACAGAGCCAACTTGGAAAAGAGACTATCATCCAGACTCCAAGCAGAAGGAACACTGGGTATGAACGGGGTTACCAGTGTGATGTATGATTGTGTCAGGCTTATAAGGGTCAAAAAAAGCCTGAAATGAAGGGAGTTCCTTCCTGGGGAAAAATACCTGATGATTTGGTGGTACAAAATACCCTGTTAATAAATATTGCCATGACTCACACGGTGCTGTACTTCCTTGCATGTAATCAGGGAGGAAACTGGGAACTGCTCAACCAGGAGTAATGGAATTGCACCTGGACAGAGTTTTCTCTCTGGGGAAGCCAAGTCCACTGAAGAAGATTACAATTTGAAATAAAAATCAATGAGACTTCAACGTGCACTGGGTGAGGTCTGAAGAGTACAGGTTTGGATTCAATCCCATTCTCCAAACGTCCGTGGGAAGTGACTCCGAGACAACAGGCTCTTGATGTCAGCCTGCCACTGCTCTAAACTAGTAGCAGGCTCTCAGACTTCTAATTTGAAGATGCCCTTTTTTTTGTTTATAGCAAGAGTCTGAGCTCAGCTTTTCTTGGAATGGCAGGAAATGGACAATCTGAGCGATTCTTCAGCCTCCTTCATTGCTGAGCTTGTTTTCCCCAAATTGCTGAGAATGCCATGAAAGGAAGAAACATTGGATGTGTTTGACATGGGTTAAAATTCAGACAGTCCTGAATTCCAAAGCCCTGATGCCCAGGACAGCTGAAATTCCAAAAGTTCTCTCTACTAAGTTTTTGAACTTTGTTTGAATCAACCCCTTACATTTATGAATCATCTGGATATTTAACGTATCTTTTTTATGTCTGCGCATATGCTGGAGGAAGCAGTCATTGAGGAAATCCTTCCAGTTTGTGTTTGCATATCAGAGTAAATGTCTTATGTAAAAATAAAAATTCGAGTAAACAAACACAGGGTGAGGCTTACTTGGTCTGCTCTCCCCGATGAGCAGGTATGGGGAAATTGAATTCACCGACTTCATTTTATAATGGCAGAGTGATACCAATTTAAATGCAGCAAAGGCTATGAGTTGCAAGTCATGGTGAAGAAGAAAGATCTCATGGGAGCCTATTTGAACTCTCAGATTTTTTTTAACATGCATATCCTTCCATCAAAGCCAATCTGAAAAACAGCAAACTTTAAAAGAGTTGGGGATCACACCTTAAATTTAAAATGCCTCAACAGAAGTAAGTTGCAGTCTACTGATGTGTCAGATCACCTCTCCTGCCTGTAGTAGATGTACAGCCAAAGGGTCTTTTAATAAAATGGCTCTGAGATCTTGTTAAAGAGTTGAAATAAATGGTTTGGTTTCCTTAAATGCCAAGGGCTAGATACTCCCCATGGCTAGCACGAAGCACTGAAGGGGGTCAGGTTGTTTTAACCCTAAAAGCTCAGCTTTAGGTGTCTGAGAATCCTGACTGCTGTGTAAATGTGTATTTGACTTGCTGTTTGAACACAGAGGACCAGGAAACCAGTCCTGCTCTTCATGGGGGCAAGGGAAATGCACACATGCCCATGTTCTGCAGACTCTTTTCCCTGGTTGTGTTTCAGTGGTGCTGCACTTAGTGATTCCTTGCATTTCCAATGCCTTTGGTGAGTACCTGCTGATTGTGCAGGTGGAGGACTTTTGGCAGCACCTAAGGAAAGCAGAATAAAATATCTGAATCAGCAGACACCATTTTGCTGTGGTTTTTGTTGCTGGAAGTTGATCCTTGAGCTTCCCTGTTAAAAAGTATACTCAGCTTCCAAAATATTTCTGCAGTTGCCCCGGCTGGGAGCTTAGAACAGAATGAACAATTGCATCAATTACAGAAAGAAAAGCAAATTCTGGCTTGTGCTCCTGGAAGTCTCAACTTGTAAATGAACAGCTTTTGTGCAGTAATCACTGGTTTGATGACTCATAAAAGCACGCAGGGAAAGCAACTCTGTTGTCAGGACTCCCACGTACACAGGTGAAACCTGCCTTAAGTGTTGTTTGAGCCAAGAAATGGCCTGCCTCAGAGTGCTGCTGCTATCATTGCTCCTCTCATCACAAGCTATAATTTTTTTGGTGTCATAGAAAGTGTCATATTTGGTGTCATAGGCCTCTCTTAGAGAGGGAAGAAGAGCCCGAATTAAGAACGCAAAGGGGATTCCCGCTCGTTGGGCGCGTAAATAAATAACAGATGTCTCTCTTTCTCTCCCCGTTTCCACTTTGGATGTGCTGCAGGTGCATAGGGCCCCACCTGGAGGACTGCATTGGGCTGATGGATAGGTACTGGCTGGGTGCTGGCTGCCTGTGTGTCTCCATCCCTCACGTGTGGACAAGGGCGCATGAGTGTGCATGTCCTGGGGCGCGGCAGTGACGCGGTTTGTTCTGTAATTGCCTGCAGGTGTAGAGGCCCCGCTAGTCATGACTGCATTTTCTATCCATGGACACGGCAGTCCACTCTGCCACAGCACGCTAGGTAACATCCCCACCCCATCCTTCACCCCCTACCCGCCACAGGAATGTCATATTATCCACTTTGAGCCCAAACCCGCCTTGTGGGGAGAGTGCAGCTTGTCCTTGAGGGAGGTCTGCCTCTCTACATCCAAATTTGCTGTTCTGTTTGAAAGCCAACTAAATATTCTGCTCATTTAGAATATACCTTTATTAATTGGCTTTATCTTTAGCTTAAATCAATAAAGATTAAATTCCTGAAATTTCCTGTAGACACTCATGTTTCCAGATTAAATTCTATTAGATGGTGAAAATTCTGGTAAAATTGGAATTCACTTGTTTTCTCTTTATTATTTTTTTTGTTTGTTTGCTTTTGGGGTTTTTTTTTATTGTTTTGTTTAAAACAGAATTTTAAATCAAACAAACGCCTTCCCTTGAAAAAGTAAATGTTTTGGCCAAACCAAATTTCTTCCTTAATTCACATAAAACTATTATTTGGTGTTTTTTCTTTTTCATTTTCTGTTTAAAATAAAAATTCTAGCCTTGCAGCACTTTTATTTTTCAGTCATGACAACTGAAACAAATTGATGTAGACTTTATTCTGCATTCTTTTTCATGAAAGCCCTACATTGCCATTGAATTTGTTCATTCTTAAACTCAAATTGGTTAATATGACTTCTAGGCTTTGGGATTACTCTCCTGAGTTAAGACTAGATGAAAAATGCATAAATCAAATCAAACCCACCTCATTAAAGGTTTCAATCTGAGTTTTTTTCTTGTCCTTTTCAAAAGGTTTTAAGGCTGACTTTCCTTCCTAATTGTGTACATAATGTGAATATGCCTATTTCCAGCTTATGAGGGAGAACATCTTTGGACTTGAAAAACAGTGCATCATAAATGCTATCAAATGGTACATTTGTTTATTAAATCAGTATCAGGCCTGACTTAATTCATTAGCTAATGAATAAGCAACAGAGGATGAATTTTTCAATATTTCAATGTTTTGTTTTAATCTTTCTGATCTGGGATGTCCAGTTTTGGGATACTTCTGTGGGGCCTCATTTTCAGATGGTCTCATCCAAACAGAGCTGCCCCAGTTTTAAGGGTCCTAATTTCATCAACTTTACTCAAAGTACAACTACAGAAATAATAATAATAATAATAATAATAATAATAATAATAATAATTGTTATTACTCCTGCTCCATTCAGTCTGGGGGGGGAAGGCCCTCAAATGTTTCCTGTTCCCTTTGGATCTGATGGATATTTTTTTGCTTATTGTTTCAGCCTTGCTGAATTTATTTTAGGAAAATTACTGTACTGTGTTTAAATGTCAGTATGTATTCTTTCACTTTCAAGGCAAAGAAGGAAACTTCATACCTCCATATCAGATTTGTGAAATTGTGTTGTTGTTTTTTTGTTTTTTTAATTTAATTGTGAAAATGGTTTATTCTGTTTGGGCTGAAAATGGGCAAAACCGCAGTGGCAAAATGACACTTTTTGTTACAGTAGGGTTGTTAATCCAAAATGGATGTGTTTAACTTTAGACAGAACCTTCTTCATGTCCCTTTAACAATTGTGCACCCTCCTGAGACTTATAAATCTTAAATTAATTAATAATCAGTCTTACCCTTATCAATTGACTTCTTTCCATTGACGTGAATTATCAGTGAGTAGAAGGGGACAAGGTTTTCTGCTGTTCAGGCAGCTGAAAGTGAGAGTAGGGCTTTAACCCAAACAAGACATTCCTCATCTTCTCCTATTTCCATTTTCATAGCAGTGTTGCTTCTCTTTCCAGTTTTTTACTTTGCAAATTGTTTATGCCATGATCCATTGACTTGAGGGCTTTTGTAAGAGTCTGCTAGAATAGCAAAGGAATTCTTTGTGTCATGTTTAATAAAGATGAATCAGATGTGCATCACATGGCTTGCTTTCCAAATGACTGGTGAAACTTCAGTTTTCCTGCTTATCTTTAGTCCTTCCAAGTTTGTGGGAAAACAACCTGACTTTTGGCAATGAGTTTCCTTCTGCATTGGTTGGTCTTGGCTTTTTTTTAATCTTTAAGTTCAATAGAGCTCTGTCCAAAAGAACAGCTCCTCATGCAGCTTCATGTATGGATTATTCCTGCAGGGCTTTAGTTGTGGTTCCACTTTCCATACCAGCCTTTCCTAGAAATTGCTGAAGCAAAGATGGAAAGCAGAAGAAGGCTGGAATTTCACAGAATGCCCAAAGGAATTATCCATCTTCCTTTCCTTCCTCTTATTACAGTGCTACTCCTCCTCTTGCTACTTTCTGGCAGTTGCATTCAGTGTTTTTTTGTGGTTGGAATAGCACACAATAGCACATTCCAGCATATTCTGCAACAATCAGCAAAAAGATGAGTGTGTCCGCTCCCAAATTGGGATTACTGTTGTCTGAAAGGATGATTCAAAAACTGTAAAAGTAATGCTCTGCTGTTCATTAAGAAAATATTCTAGACAGTCAGGAAAGGCTGGTTCCTTTCAAGTTCACCAGGAAGGTTTGGCCAGTGCAGTTATTGGAGTGAGTCTGTGGACATAGTGTTTACCTAAAGTATGAATTCTAATTGATTTATCCTTGCTAGGCTTCATTCACCTTAATGCTAGGAGAGATGATCAAAGGGGGAGTGGTGAAGTTTCTTTTTTCTGCTGCGTGTGAGATTGCCTATCTAAAGATGTGATCAGGAACATATGTTGGATATGATAAGAAAGAACCAGCACCAGCACTGATGTTCCTGGTCTGAGTGAGCTGGTGTCTCTGTTTATGCCCCAAGAAAATTTCATTTACATTTCCCTTTTAACTAACAGAAACTAATTAGCCAGGCCCAATATTGTCAAGTGCTTAAGTAGAATGTTGTGTAGATGTTAACTCTAATTACAACCCTATTGCTAGTTTTGTATCCAAAAAGGATGTCCTCTCAACAAATCATCACTTCCTCAACAACAACAACAACAACAACAACAACAACAACAAAAAGCTGGTTTTATCTACTGCCTATGTGTACAAGAGCTAATTAACAGTAAGCCCTGTGTAATGCAGGCAAATCCTTTCATAGCTATTTTGTACCCTGTCACAGTGTGACTTCAGCAGAATTTCACAGCAGCTCTCAGTAGTTGGTGGGGAAGGGAAACCACCTCTATTAAATTGCTTATGTTCATGGCTTTCACAGCTTCATTGCTTGGAGGAAAGCACTCCATATGCTCTCTGTTTTTATAGAATAATTATAGTTGTTCTGGAGGGGCAGAGGATCTCTGTATAAAATAAGAGGGAAAATGAGATCTGGGAGTACCAGCTAAGCTATGTTACTTGGTTGGTAAAAGATGCTGCTCTCGAGGGACTCTTAATATGGAGCTTTCAGAAGCTGCATCAGAGCAGAGCAGTTGAAGAAACAGGTATACTTTTTAAGAATCCAGACTAGAAAAATAGTTTCAGATCCTTCCTCTGTGGGTTGCATAGATCTTACACATCATCAAACAGGACAAATTCACTGACTCACAGAATGAGCTAGGTTGGAAACACCTTTGAGATCATCAGGTCCAACCTATGACCTAACACCACCATGTCAACAAGACCTTGGCACTGAGTGCCACGTCCAGTCTTTTCTTAAACACTTCTGGGGCTGGTGACTCTCCCCAGGCAGCCCATTCACCCTTTCTGTGAAGAACTTCTGAATGCCCAACCTAAACCTCCCCTGTGTCCTCTTGTCCCACTGCTGGTTCCAAGGACACTGACCCCCACCTGGCTACAACCTCCTGTCAGGTTGATGAAAGAGATTGATAGAGAAATCCCAGTTCTGTGGGAGAACTTGCCTCTACTGAACTGGTTCTGAAGCCAGACCTTTGCTGAGGATACTTTAATTCTTTCCATGGCATTTCCCTGCCTGGAGCTTTAGGAGGAGTACATTTGGAGTTCCCCTGTGACATGAATGAAAGTCACTGAAGTGATCTTGTGACCTCCTCCATTTTTTTACCACTTCCACATTTTAAGACTGGTCTTCTTGTGAAAGGGTGTAGGTGGGTATTCCTTCTTTCTTTCCTGTTGTACAGATAGAATCCTAGAATGGTTTGCATTGGAAAGGACCTTACAGCTCACCCAGTTCCAGCTTCCCCTGCCATAAACCAGGACACCTTCCACTATCCCAGACTGCTCCAAACTCCATCCAACCTGGCCTTGAACTCTTCCAGGGATGGAGCAGCCACAGCTTCTCTGGGCAACCTGTGCCAGGGACTCACCACCCTCACAGGGAAGAATTTCTTCCTCATACCTGTCCTCTGTCTTTCAGTTTGAGGTCTGACCACAGTTAATAAACCACTCATTATGTTAAAGCTTCTGTTCTGTACCACGTTCAGAAAGATCTGACTGTGATCACTGAGGGTCTGTGTTTCATCTGCTTTGCCCAGCAGGTGTGGCTGGCATGGACTCATGGTATGGAAGGACTCAGTGCTTCTAAATGCTGCTAAAAATTAGAAATAAATTTAAGTTTGGGAGAGTGAAAGAACAGGAAGCAATTCTCACACAACGCTGTTTAAAATCTGTTCTGTGGCTGCAGTAGTCTGAGGATTCTGTTGAGAGAGCGTAGGATAGAGTAAGGTCAGAAATCTAGAAGTTTGTTATACAAGGAGTAGGATGTGAGCAATAAACTCTTGCAGGATCTTGATACTGTTGGTACTCATTGACCAAGTTTCTCAGCAACTGTGCTCATTTTTGGTAGAAAAATTCTTTGTTTGGAAAACTGACTAAATTATCTTTACTGAAACTATGAGCAGAAAAAATGATGAGTGATAAAGGCCAAGTGTGATAGGCCACTGCTGGAAGAAAAGAAGCAATAGGAAATGCAAATTAATAAATGGTTTGTTAGAAGTGGAAAGCAACACACAGTGCCATTGCAGAGGTCATTGCTTTTGTTCCTCATCACCCTTGTGTTGTGTCTATTGATTTGGCTACACAAATAATATACAGTGCAGAAATAAAATTGTGCCATGGAGAAGTGACCTTATTATAAAGCAACAGTATATTCTCACCACTCTCCAATGAGTTATTTCTCATGGCAGGAAATAAGGGTTTAATTTAGATTTAATGTTGTTATAAATTAATTATCTACTATTAAATATACATTTGTCGAGCTTTAGAAATATGGAAGATATAGGGTTAGTTTAAACCTCAGTGAATGGTTTCTTAATAATTCATTAATATTTAAAATATAAAAAGTCAGAACTAAAGCTCATGGTCTTACTTCCAATCTACTTGTGCAATGTAGGATTTGTCACTCTTTCTTAGTCGAAAAAATTTACATGACAAATGTATTTGAGTTGAGAGCCCAGCCCAGGCTTAATTCTCTGCAATCTGGCTTACTCCTTGTGACCTTACTGAGGTGTGAAGGAGCTGCAATTCCTGCATGAAATGGGAAACTCTTGGCTGGGGTTCTTTAGAGCAGCACACATTCCCCCTGCCACATTTGATTTTCATTGCTTGTTTAACACCGGTTTTCTGGAATGATGGAGCCTAGAACATGTAATGAAGATGAGAATTTGCACATTGACTTTACCTTTTTTTGTTTGTTTTACACAGCAAAATGTCTGTTTACTTCTCAGTTAAATTGCAAGAGCTTTCCCAGCGTTGGATCAAAACTAGAAGATAACTTGTTAATGATGATAATATAGTTATCTGTCAGTATCTTTTCATTTGTTTTTCCAGGAATGGAAATACCAGTGTTCAATTTGATCCTTTATAAGTGTGTAGCAAACACAATGGTAAACGAGTTAAAATAATTAAACAAGCTGTTTAATCATTAATGATAATATTTTAATTATAACCTTTAAGCTGTAGGTTTCAAGGAATTAACAAAGTCCTGACTTTGCTGCTATGTGTGGGAAGCTGTGCCTCAGCATTTACCAAAGGTGGAAGCATTGCCACAAAAACCAGTAACCAGTAAAAAAGTAAACCAGAAGCATTAAGAAATCAAGCCATCAGACCAAATTACTGAATCTTACTATATTTTTTTTTTCCATGATGTAAAGCAACAGGGTGGGAAAATATAATGTAAATTATCTGTACCTTTGGGTAATAGTTTCAAAAAGCTAAATTCAATTTCTAATGGGAAAGGGGAGCTAATACTAAACTCATTCCCCATGCCATGCCCTCTCTTTAGTAGTTCAGCATCCTTTGAGTCTCCTTTTTGTAAAGCAGAGGTATTTTGCCTCTTTTCTCCCTCGTTACAGTGGTAGTGCATAGAGCTGAACAAAAACGTAGACCCTGTACCTTCAGAGAGACTGTTTTCCCAGGAATGTGTGTCAGAGAGGCTTTAGGGAAGAGCCATTGGAAATAGTACCTTGTCTTGGAATGAAGTTTGGAAACTCAAGCAGCTAAAGCTTATTTTGGCTGAAAGTGAAGGTGTAGAGCCAGATTCTCTTCTAGAAGTACACAGGTAAAGAGGCAAATTTTGGTTAAGGATGGCAGTAAGTCAGACTGAAAAGGAGAGTTGGGTGTCTGTGAGGTCTAAAATGGGTGTAATCTGAGAGACATTCAAAGCAGCAAAATGCCAGTGCATTTCTAATGAAGATCATGAATCCCTGGAATGATTTTCTGTGGCAATGTTCTCTTCTCTAGCACCAGGCTTGTGAAATCGAGGCTGGGAATTTTTTCTTGCAAGCCAGATGAGTTTGTGCCGAGCTTGGAGGCAGAGGATGGTGTGGTTCCTCCTGCCATGTGACAGGACACTTCAGTGTCTGTGGCAATAGTTTCCAGCTGTGTTCAGCTCTTGGCTCATGATCTAAGCTGGAATGGCCTTTGCATTTTGATTCAGAGTACTGAGCTGGACACACACAAGCAAATCCATCTGCTGAATCCTGGGCTTTGGCTCCTGTCAGCTGTGGGTGAGACACGGAGTGAGAGTTCAACACGACTTTACACAAGATTTCTGTTCTGTTCACATGTGCTTGCTCATTAGCAGTTGGGTCAGGTAAAATTCTGAGTTTTCAGACTGTCCTTTGCTAGGAGAGATGAGAAACTCGTTCAGATCTTATCTGTACTTTTCTTCATGCTTTCTTTTTCAATCTGATGTAAATTTTTAATGACACCATCTTCACTTGCTGCTGAACAAGATCTTTCGCAGACATATTGGCTGTTTCAATAGAAGATAATGTCAGAAATAATTTCTGTAGTTGTCTGAGATTGAGCAAATGATAAAACAGGCAGAGAAAGATTATGGGATAATGTGAAGAGCAGGTGCTGGCTAGTTTTGATTGAGCTTTTCTTTGGCAGAGGGTTGTGAGGAGGTAGCTCTGTATTTGCCTGTTGTGGTACATTTCTCAGCAGAGCTAGTAGTTTCTCATGCTAAAGATTTGTGGCATTTACACAGAAATCTGAGAACAAATACAACTTCATCATCAGGACAAGGGCCAAGCTTTGGTTAAACCTGATCCAGTCATGGTGTAATCCCTGATTTATCAATGATACAAAGTTTTTCTAGTTATGCCTAAAAGAAAACTCTCTGAAATGCAATCAGCCTTTTTAATGAAAAGTGCGAACTTTACCTCAAACAATTTGTCTTGGACTCCCAACACTCTGCCTGTGACATAGTGTGTCCTTTGGAAACACAGGATTTCAGAGCAATACACCAGTGTTGGACACCTTTTAAAATTCTCCATGGACATTGCTCTGCTTGAGTGAATAGCCTTCTTAAAAAAAATATGTGCAGATTTCAGAAGTAAATCACATCTTTCCCTGCCCCTAATGAACTGATGAGGGGAAAAAAAGGTAAAAAGTATTATTCCTGCATTAAAATGGACCTCTAGTTGCTAATATGTGTAGTTTCAATCACAGCAGGGATAAGAGACAAAGAACAGATTGAAGAGATGATATCCTTGCTTTAAAACTGTCCCATCTCCCATAGATATGCTTTTCCCTCCCTCCTGGCAGTGATGTCCTCTGCACATGAATAATTTGGATGCAAATTAAATTCAGCCCTATCTCACTTCAGCTCTGGGTGAATTCTCTCTGTTTTCTGGATCAACCAGTGGATCAGGGCTGCAAATACCAAGTTTTGGGATGTTTTAGTCAGCTTTTAATCAATGGATTTTTAAAACAGGGGAGCAGTTTCCAGAAAACTTCCAGTGAGAAGAGAGGTATCACCTATGGCTGTATCAGTATGTTTGTATATAGGCTCTTAAGGTTTCATCAGCCTTTTTGTGCTGCTGATTACTTAAACACTTCAAATATATATATTTTTGAGTGGAATGAAAAGCAATCCCTCTCTTCCTCATGACAGAAACGGGAAAATAAAGGTATTGAAGCCTTCTCTCTCATTGTATTGTTTTTGTTTTTTTTTTTTTTTTTTTAATTTTCTTGACCTCTAATGAGCTTCAGACCCTGTGAGACCTAAAAGGTACAAAAGTCAGCAGGATCCACTACCTGCCAGAGTACTGCTATTAAGTTTTGGGGATTTGGTGGAATGGGGAAAGGAAGGGGGTTGTGACTGAAAGAGGAAAAGTAGATTTCTAAGCTGGATCACTGTTTCCCCAGATGCTTGGCCTGTTCTGTTCTGTTATTTCAGCAGCTGTCAGAAGATGAGTTTCTTTAACATTTAGAAGCTGCATAGATAAAGCAGTAAATTCTGGAATGTTCTATCATACAGAAGTTTGGGAGAAGGAAGAGCTGTTTTACTAAATTATCATTTAGTGGGCTGTACTGTACTAGAAAACAATCCTAATAAATAAGCATTTAGAGAGCTGGGGTTGCTCTTAGCAGTAGCCACAGCCACGAGCTGCTTTCCTGATCCTGTCACAGCTGTGTCTGTGGAGATGGTGGGAGGTTGCTGTGCACACAAACACAAGCCCATCAGCAGCAGAGCTGAGAGCAGGATGATGCTGACAAAGGCTGGATTCCCTCGGTTCCTTTACTGGAGGGGATGAGATTCCTTTGGCTGGCTGTGGATATGGAAGAGAACAGTGACAGTGGGTGAGTTTGGACCTCCTGTGCTGAGGTTTTTTTTCTTAGGATGGCCTTTGGGGAAATGCTGGCGGTGGGATGATGAGTAGAATTAAGAGGAGTTGCAAGATACTCCAGAGTTCTCTCTGCTTCATTTGGTAACATAAGAATGATTGGGAGATGACTGATTTTGGTCATAGTATCACATAAGAGGTGATCCTGAATAAACCTGTGTCAGGAACAGGACATCAGTTTTATATGAGCTTTTATTTTTTTATATATGAGCTTTTTCCCCAGTAAGCAAATGGGGTTTTCTAATGGTTGTTAGAATTTGTGTAGGATGTTTAGACAGTATGCTATTCCAGTAAAATAACAGTGATAAATCCAAAAGCAGCATCAGGCATTTTCAAAGAAATTCCTTATACCCTGCTCTTTATCTGCCTTCAATTTTCCTCAATATTTATGAGCATCAGCTCATAAATGCATCAGCTGCATTTCTTCCCTGCTATGCTCCACAAAGATAAATTTGCATATTTAGAACTCAAGAGATGAGTAACTAAAATCTGTGTTGAAGTTGACAGCATCATGACCATTACTAGTCTTCTAATAAATGTCTCAAATGCCATATTTATATAAACTTGCCAGGGCAGAGTGAAGTGTGACTGTTTTGATTGAGGATTTGAAGGAAAGATTTTTAACTGAAGGTGTGCATGAATGCAGGTAATGCATGAAAGATATGGATGCATATTTCCAAACACATCCTGCTACAAATCCTCCATGCACACTCATCTCAAACAGGTCCAAAAGATGCTTTTATGCCACCACTTGTTAAAAATCCTCAGCTGAAACCTGCATAGGCTCCTATTACAGAACAAAATATTGGAGACATATATATAGATATATATACACATATATATGTATGTATGACAATAAACTTGAAGATTTGGAACACAGTGTGATAGTTTCATTCTCATCTGTTTATTATGTCCCATTTTGTTATCACAGAATCAAAGAATGGTTTGGTTTGGAAGGGACATGAAAGATCACCTTGTTCCACCCCCTGCCATGGGCAGGGACACCTTCCACTATCCCAGGATGCTCCAAGCCCCATCCAGCCTGGCCTTGGACACTTCCAGGGGATCCAGGGGCAGCCACAACTGCTCTGGGCAACCTGTGCCAGGACCTCTCCACCCTCACAGGGAAAAAAATTCTTCCATATATATAGAATCTAAATTTCCCCTCTTTCAGTTTTGATCTTTTTGGTTTTTCTCTTCTGCCAGTGTCCAGTGCTGAACTTCAGTCTGACTGTTCCCTTATGTTCAGGGGCTTGTTCCCCTTGGAGAGGTGCTTGGGCTCTCTTCAATGTACAGAATTTTTTTTTAATAAAGGAGAAACATAATGTCATAAAGATTTTAGAGGAATGAATCTGGTTCAGAATGTCAGGCTTGGTCTCCAAGTGCAGTCCTTGAAGGCTCTCTACTGTGAAATACCCCTGGAGTTTGAGAAAGCAAATGCTTGCTGTCCTGAATGACTCGAAGCTGGAGTAGGAAGGAGTCCAGTGTTCTCAACCACTTAAACAAAATATCCTCTGAATGATTACTTTCAGGAAAGACTAGCATTCCAAAACAGCAGGCAGGTATAAAAAGAGAGATCAATGCATTATCTGAAGAAAGATGTTGATTTGGGAAATAAAGTAAAAATTAAGGACATGAGGTAGAGAAACCTTCCTTGCAGCTCCTTAGAGGTAGACAATCCACTTGTGCAGTCTACAGGCTCAGTCTTGTGTGGGTTTGGGTATTTCTTTTGTTGAATAGCTCAATTTCAGCAAACACTTAAGTGAATTACAAGCACTTTCCACCAGTGGAATTCAAAAAGTGTTAAAAAAAAAAAAAAATAACAAAAGGAAGAGCACAATATTCAAAACGTTTTTTCTCGTTTAAAGGAGTTATTTAAAATACTCCTGAACGTTCCTTCATCTTCTTTGTGTTTATAAAAACCTCTTGCAGAGCAGAATATTCCAGTTTTGAGCTACAGTGTGTGTTGTCTCTGTGACCCAGCTCCCAGGGGATGTTTTGGTAGCTCCGGGTTTGCTGTGGGTTTTACCACGTGTTTCTGAAGCGATGAAATGCCCTGCCATGGCTCGTGCTGATCCCCCGTGGATCTGACAGTGAATGAACAGCAGTGCCATGTTCCTGCTGGAGAAAAGGGTGTTTCCTGATGAATAATTTCATGTGCACAGGCATGATGAGGCAGCTGACTGCCACTGGCTGCAGAGAAGCAGACTAAGCTGATTGCTTCTAACAGGAATTCTTTATGCACAGAGAAGCTCCTTGAGCTAATGCTGATAGTTTTGGTTTCAGAGCAGTCCATCAGCATCCATGGTCATTACAGCTCTAGCCTCCTTTATTTAAAGCAAGATATGATTGTTTCCAAGGACAGCTTTATAAAGCAGATTGCTCTTTTGCTTGCTGAACTGGCTTCGCCTGTGAGTCCAATCTAGTGGGTTTAACTGGTTTTGTGTCACAGATAATCTACATTATATGGGGCCTGACTTGGCATATCTTAAAAAGTATGCTTATTAATCTGTTTATTTAAAGCACAGACCACTGTGCAAGCTCTTAACAATAGCAGTCCTTTTTTAAGTTGAGGCAGAAAAGAAAAATCTCAGCCTAAAAAAAGGTCAGCGGTGCAAGAGGTTTTATTGGGACTTTTAAGAGGAGGAGAAGCCCATAAAAAGCCTTGATATTGATGCTGTATTCCCAGAGATTTCAGTAGTTATTTCTAGTCAAATGTATTAACAGGGAGGTAAAATTGAGAGTTCCTTGTAATTTATAGTGAAAACCTAACAGAGTGGTACTTCTAAATTATGCCATTCAGATTTTAAAAACAGTTTTAAAGAAATCCATTGTGCACTGTGTGTGGTAATAAAAATGTCATAGATTTTTAATCAATACTTATTAATGTGTAGAATGTTAAGCTGTAGTAATTTTCAAAGCTATACTTAATGTATTTTTCTTCATCCTCATTTACTTGGCTGTGTGAAATGGGGACCCCTACATTCTTAAAAAAAAAAAAAAAAAGGTGTGAGTAGAACATACCTTTACAGGTATTGATATAAGAATCAGTGTGGGTAAGGAAAAAGCAGTTTTGTTAACAGGTCTGTGTTTGTCCACGTGTTTGGCCAAAGTGAAAGCTGTGCCTGCTCTTTAGGGATGTTTAATTTCTGAGTGGATCCAGACACAGACTGCAACCCTCAGGTCATTTTGCACATTGGAAAGCTGTGGCTCGTTGACATTTTGCCCATCTCTGGATTAAATGTGGAATTGGTAGTCATTTTGTAACTGTGAGATTAGCTGTGAGTTAAAATTTGTGTTTACCTATGATAAAAAGCTCCTAATCTGCACATCAATAGGGCCATTTATCAGTATTCAAACACCCTCAGATTAGGAGGAGAGAGGGGGAAGGGTGCCTTGTTCTTGAAAAAGAGTATAAACAAAGCAGTCGTGATGTAAATAACATCAGATGAATCCTTGCCACCCCTGGGGTGAACACCAGGTACTCTGGACGTTGTGGCTGTTGAAACATCCACAAATTTGCTTTCCCAGCCTGGTTGTTTATCTTGTATCTTTTAAATACTAAGATTATCACTACAGGATTAGTAGAATCCATCAGATCTCTGAAAGGGCAGCTTCAAAGCTGGCTGAACCCCCCACTGATGGAAGGGGTGAGGGATGCAGAATGTGGGAGGCATCCACCAGGAAAAAATAATGCCTCAGTGACAAGGATTTACCAGAAGGAACTTGCAATACTAACTTTGAACTCAATGTCAATTTTGATGTGTGGGGAGAGGGTGTTATGTGTTTCTAAATGTGAGAAAAGTACACATTTAAGAAGCAATACATATATATTATTCATCTCTCCTAAGGGGATACCAGAATCTTTCTTTCAACTTTTAGCCACAGACACACAGTTTCTGGTTTAAGAGGCAGGATTTTCACATTGTGGGTTTTTTTTTTTTTATCTCCCACATCCTCCCCAGCTGATACATTTTCCACTTATTAATTGGGTATTGTGTCCTCAGTTGAGGGAGGGATGTGGGATAGCAAATTAATTATATGGGTTTGAACTATGATTCAGGGCCATGTTTCTTGGACTGCTAAGCCTGTTTTGATGAGCATGAAAATCCAGAAACACCTAGCAGAGATTGTTTCCATCCTCTGGAGTAGATTTCCAGCGTGTAAAGGAAAGCAGTGGCTGTATCAGGAGTTTCCTGCTGGTGGGTTAGTGGTGGAGCTGTAAGAAATGTGATCTGGGGTTGGCTTTTGGCTGGCCATTAATTATGCTGGACAGGCAGGACTGACATGGAACTATCTCTCCTTGCTTGACTTCAGATCTTCAGAATCTTTTCATGCTTTTAAAAGTTACCTTAACATGCTGGGGGCTTTTGGTAGTGCATTTTTTTGTCTTTTCATCAGCATTCCTCATGGAAATAGTTTTAAGTCTGAGGGGGGTAAATGTCAGGAATTGCAGTGATGGAGGAGGCTGTGGGACAGTAATGTAACAAAAGTAAGTGGATTAAACCATTAATGCCACTAGAGAAAAGGAGATTTGTGTGTCCAGCTGCCTGTGAAGCCAAACAGTTTGTTTGGTGCATATGCAAAAAGGGATTGGATTGAAAAAAGACAAAATGGGGGAAGATTTTGTAACTTCAGCAGCAGCTCTGGTTAGTGCCACCTTGCAGGGATCTGTGTGGAACAACCCCAGCAATGGCCCAGCATTAATTTAGCATTAATGGAATTCATCAGGGTGTTAAAGGTAAGGCTCTGCAAGCATGAAAATAAGCAGAGAACCGAGGCAGGAGAACTGATGATATTGGCAGAACAGAGAGAAAAAGCAAAGTCAACCCAACAAACAAGAGTGAAAATAGCCCCAGTGATGGGGTGGCACCCTGAAAAGTGGGCTTAGGAAATAATCCATGTGTGGCTGAAAGCAGTGATGAGGGGATAACAGGGAGCTTAGGCTGCAGAGACTTGGCATCTGGTCCTGGAGCAAATAAACCACAGGGCTGTTGACTCTGGGGCTTAGCTCAGCAGCAGAGAGAGGAGAAGCTGCTGGGTGTGTGACCACATCCAAGGCTGGGATGTTTGTGACTGACAGGATTTGATGCAAGGGTAGTGGATTTGGGATTGGTGATTGATCACTATTGGAGTGGAAAATACAGCTTTTTCTGTATTTCACTGGTTTGTTTAGCATTTAAATATGTTCTCTTATTGCACATTGTGCTATCCCTTTCATGCTTCCTTTTTAAGCTTGGTTTACAACATGTTTAGGTGGTACCTCCTAAAAAGTCAGGTATAATATAGCATATTTCACATCAACAACTGAAATGCTTGCTTGGTGAAGTCATTGAAAATTATTTCCATTTTTTTTCAACTACCTACTAAAAATGAGGACTTTCTTTCAATGACAGTGAGAGTTCACATGATGAAGCATAAAGATCCATTTAGGACCCCCCCTTGTACTCTATAATAGTAGAAGGGCTACAAACTTCATTTTATTTTCTTCATTACTTATTATGTCCCCTTTAAAACTGTTTCTTTATTATAGCCTATCATGTAAATATTATTTGGACTACTTTTAGAGCACACAATACTATAAAACTCCAATTACTTACTTTGACAACTGTTATGCTAGTTATTAATATGCACTTTAAAGCTGAGAGTTCTCCTGCCTGTTTAGTCA
Source organism: Pseudopodoces humilis (assembly GCF_049639895.1). NCBI lineage: Eukaryota > Metazoa > Chordata > Aves > Passeriformes > Paridae > Pseudopodoces > Pseudopodoces humilis. The sequence goes on along the minus strand of NC_142207.1, from coordinate 33,902,744 downwards.
GTCTGTGGTTTGGTGGTGTTTGTTAAAAAATCATATGAGTGTTCATACAGCATAAAAATGGATTTAAGAAGTTCCTGTGCTCAAGAGCATTAAGCAGTACAAGCTCCATAGAAGGCTTTTGGTGGCCAGTGTTTTTCATAATTGCCTATTAAAGAGTTTCTTGCATCAGCAATGTAGGAAGATATGGAAACAAAGAGGAGCATTGTTTGGGTTGGATATGCCAGATTCTTTAAGCTCTGACCTCAAAATCACAGAGTAACCACTGGGATAAAAAGGACAATGTGTTTTAAGGCTGGAGGAGGAGGAGGAGGTACTGGATTTGTGTTCCCCAAACACCATAACCCATTTCCCAGCCAGACAACATTCCCTTTCCTTCATTTGGAAGCTTAGAGTTTCCATCATAAAGTCTGTGAACTGCAACAGGCCTTTGTGTTAATGTGTTTACCCTGGGAAACGTGGTAGTGGTGCTTTAAACACTGGATGTGGGAGTAGGAGGCTTTCTCAGAGGTAATGTAGGCACGCCTTCATGCACCATACAGAGATGGCACTGCTTCAGGGAAGCTTGTGAAAAGAAGAATAAAGGGTTGGATAAAATAATTTAGTATTTTTGAGGGAGATTCTAAAATTTTCTGTAGCTGTGTGGTATATTTTTATTAATAGGCTGTAATGTACCTTTCATCATCATTCAGATGTAACTGAGGGAGGCTTTTAGTGCACAGCAGTGACATTTCCACAGTCTTGACAACAGTTATTCTATTTCCTGGGCTTCCCAGGCAATGGTTTCAACACCATCACACTCTGCAGTTGTCATGCTTGTGTTTTTACCCATCTTTTCACCCATCTTTTCAGCAACTGTCCAGCCATTGTTGGAAGGATGTTAAATGCTCTGAGTGTGTTCATGTTGGTAAGTTGTTGGTCTGCTGTAAAAATGCCTAATTTAAGGTACCACTTTGAATTTTACTCTGGAGGGAGCCTGATTTCTGCATTGCCTGTGATCTCCAAATCTTGCCTGTGAAGTTCCCTCTCAGTTCATACTCAGGAAGGCACACTCTGTTGGCAGCCTAGGAATTTTTCATTGGCTTGTTTCCCCCTGAGTGCAGGAGCCCGTGAGTTGACGTGGGTGCAGCCAAAGTCAGCGCAGGCAGATCTCTTGCAAGAAACTGCAGATCCCTGTGTCCTCATTTTGCCATTGCAGATTTGCATTTGCCATCAAAGTGCATGCTGTGTTTCCTTGTCCACACGACTCCTCACATATGCATGGGGGTTTGGAAACAAAAATAGAATTGGTATAATGATTAAAAGGTAGCAAATTCCTACCTTGTGTCAGTGTTTTTGCCCCGGTTTCCCATTTGGGCTGGGATTCCGGTCATGAGGCAGTTAACGAGCTTTCCACATGACTGTGCTTTATGTACCCAAGCATTCTTTGGTCTCTCACCCTAGCTGTGAAAGTAAAGTCTCTGATTCTGGTTGCTAGAACGCCCCTGATTGCTGCTGGAGTTATTGGTGGCCTCTTCATCATCGTCATTATGGGCCTGACGTTTGCTGTGTACGTTCGGCGCAAGAGCATCAAGAAGAAAAGAGCACTGCGAAGGTTCCTGGAGACTGAGGTGAGCCCAGGCTGCTCCTCACAGGCTGTTTGGGGAGATATGTAGGGCTCTTCTGCTTCTATATTAGAGATGTTCATGTCTTCAGTTGCCAGATAGGCCTGTAGAAATCCTTTTGCTTACTTGTGCAGACTAAACTGGTGAAAAGGACGATTTCAAGATGCTGCACAAGTTTTGTGCACAAGTAGGGATTCATGGCTTCTGAAGACCAGGAAAAGTTCCCCATGAATACTGGAAGGCATGTCCCAGCAGATCTCTCAACTCCCATCCTGCTCTCCACTGAACTTCTGTCCCAGTTCATCAGTACATTTAGCAGCTCTCATGCTTAAATATTACAGGGTTTCATTCTGGCCCTATTTACGTTGACTTCTAAGGCTAAAGTGAGTTCCTTCAGCAAGCTGATACAAACTTCATGCTTAAGGGCAGGTGTTGTGACTTTCCTGTTGTTCCCAGTGCCTACAATGCCTTTGTAGTCCACATTTTGTCATAGCCTGTAGCGTGATCAGTAATAATCCTGCATTTTATTAAGCCAGGATACTTCATAGAGCTTAACCAATTGAAGTTCACAGTTCTACTGGCAAAAAAAAATAAAATAAATGTAGCAGATCTATAGCAAAGTGCTGTGACGGCTCCATCCTGCTCTTTGAAGTGTCATTAGTGAAGGGGGCAATCTAGGAAGTACATTTAAATATAACATTAAACGTGTACCTATCAACTACTGCAAAGGTGATTACTCCATCTCCTCAGTCCTATACTTGAGACACTTTGCAAATGATGGTATTTTTAAATTAGGGTGCCCCTTTGTAAGACAATAAAGCTGGGAAATGCTGTTAGCTAGTGGCTCTTTGATAAGGCATTATTAACAGTGCTGTTTTCTCTTCTGCTCCAAGGCTTCTGCTCCCACTCATCTCCACTGTAGAGCCTGGGAGTAAATGGTTTATGCATCCCCAGTCTGTTTGCACAAGTACCTTCATGTTTGGCTAGAATTTGTGTTCCTTGTTAAACACTGTTCAGCTGTATAGAAAGCTTAACAATACTCAGTGCCTTTAGATGAATAAATCTTGCCATTGTATCAGCCCATACTTAAGCATAAATTATTTTAGGCAGGTGGTTCTCCTTGCATTGGCTTTAAAGTCTTTAAAGTCCAGATTTTATTTTTCATTTGGTCAGATAAAAGCTGTGGCTGGCAATAGTCCTGAGGGACCAGGGCCTCCTACTGAACATGTGGGGAAGCTGCTGTCTTGGCTGAGAAACTGAAGATTAAATCAGGAGCATCCTGAAATAAACATAAAAGCAATTAGCTTTAGCTGGAGTCTCTTCCTAGCTGGAGTCTGTAACAAGACTTAGTCTTTCTGTGGATCATTCTCTATAAAACTCCACAATCCTGGTTTTAGACCCCCAAAACACATCCCCAGCTCTCCCTGCCATTCCTGTGCTGGGGGACTGTGTCACAGACTGTGCTCTTTTCATCCTTCACAAACTGAAAATACAGAAATGTGCTGCCAGTGGGCCTGATTTTCTTTTACAGTAACCCTTTCTTTCATGGTGTAAATACTGAACATCTAAAGTGGGAAGGAGGAAAGAGAAATCACTCAACTTGTTGCTGTTTGGTTTTGTTGTTTTCTTACCCATTAATTGCCAGTATTTTTACTTGAACAAAACTAATTAGTCTGGTCAACTAATTAAGTAGTTCATGGTGCCCAAAGAGCCATAGAAGTAGTTCTCAAATTACAGAGCATGGGGCATTTAGCCTTGTTAACAGGCTGCTTTGAAATGCTGCAGTGGTTTCAAACCAATTTGAGTAGGAGGAGCCCTGAATTATTTTCCTCATCCTGTGAAAGAACAGAATGTTTTTCATGTGTTGTATTGAGTATTGTCCTCCATGTGTATTTTCAATTTATTTTTAAGGAAGCACTGTTTTCCTGGCAGAGATGGTATGAGATCTAAGAGCATTTTTAACTGAATGTGCCATTGTGGCTCATTTACAAAGTTTCTTGGGACATCTTGAGCAAATTGTTTAATTGCAGTAAATTAGTGGCTGTTATAAATTAGTGGCCTCTCAAAGGTGTTTTCTCCCTAAAGCTGTCCTCCTGTGTGGTAAAACAGGAGTTCAGAAAAATTGTCCCCTCCTCTAAACAGAGTAAGAATGTGATGAGCCGTTTAGTCCAGGCCATTAAAAAGAAATACGGCCAACTTAAAAGACACTAAAATGGGCAAAAATAGGATGTGGTACACTGATAATAAATGCTATATTTCTGTCATGTAGAAAATATTTATACTGCCTCCATTATCAAAAGTCCTTGGATGTGTTACTCTGACACCAATTCAATTTCCAGTTCGTAATTCCATCACACAGTTTCTGCTGGGAATCATTGCATTTGAGTGAAGACTTGCTTTATCGGGTGTTAGTTTTGTGGTGATGCTGGTTTGCTTTTGAAGATGAAAAATCCCAAGAGTGTGCAGGGCAGTGGTCAATAGATCTCCACCACTGTGTTGTTGCAGTATTTCCTTGGGCTGGTTGCTGTCAGGATAAACTTCTGGTGGCTTTAGCAGTGTTTGAGACTGTTGGGTTTTCCTCCGCAGCTCGTGGAACCCCTGACCCCGAGCGGCACGGCGCCCAACCAAGCACAGCTCCGCATCCTGAAGGAGACAGAGCTGAAGAGAGTCAAGGTGCTGGGCTCTGGAGCCTTTGGAACGGTGTACAAGGTGAGAGTCTTCCCCAGGCAGCCCTGAGTCCCCTCTTTTAACCCTGCAGCAGTCAAGTTCTGCCTTGCAGCAAAGCAGCCTGTCCCGTGGCTGGCTTCCTGAGCCCTGGGAGAGAGAGGATGCTGGAATTGCGTGCAGGGAATGCATCCCCAGGATCAAATGGTGACACGCAGATGCTATTTTTTGGTGCCCCCCAGCCATTTTTATGTGCAAGAGGGCTACACAGGCTGGACTGTCCTGCTGGCAAGGTGCAGCACCAAGGTTTGCCCTTCTGTTCTTACACAAGAGCAGGACGCTTTTGGAAAGATGGATAAACTCTGTCTTTCATTTCACAAGTGCCACGTGGGTCTTGCCACAGTAATAATACCTGGTAAAACAATGGCATTACCTAAACTGTAATACTTCTAGTTTCTTCCATTGAAATAGAAAAGATGAGTTATGTCACTCTTTAACAGCTGGGATGTGAGAGTGGAACCCACAATGGAGAAAGTACTTCTGTTAAAAAAGTATTTCTTTTTTAAGATCTGTTGGGCACATCCAGATCTCAGAGCCCATGAAGCAGGGCTTAGTGGGAAAATCAAACCAATTCCCTAACCCTCCAAACTTACTAAATCAAGGTGGTAGATCAGAGCACCTGCATCTGTCCTCAAAGAGGGGAAGAAAGGAAGGAAGCACAGACCAGGTCATGGGAATAGATTTATGAATAAAGAGTTTGAATATACTTAGATGATAATAAAGTGATAGAGATGGATGCCATGAGGTTGACAAGAACACAGCAATAGTCAAGAATGATGGAAAAGTAGCCCAAGACTCCAATAGTTTGTGAATTTTAATGTTAAATTTCCTTTTCTGACACCTAAGTTTTTTGATTCTCAGGTGTTAAGTAATTAGACAAACAGTCCCTAAATGTTTCACTCTAATTATATTATTCTCAGGGTGTTCTGTTCTTGCATGATTTTATAATCTGGTGATAATCAGTTACTGATAGCAAAAAATTTGAGCATCAGAATCCAGACAGAAAAATCCCTATTTTTGTTTAATTATATCCAAATGAGTATCAGAATTTTATCTGAGTCACTAGAAAATGTGCATCCATTGCTCTTTAGAAACCCTGCTTTGGACAAGAAAATGGGATGTTCACTGATATAAAATGTTTCATTTTAGATCAGAGTTTAGTTTTGATGTAAGAAGTAGTTTTATGTGATTTTTTTTTACTTTGTAATTTTGTGTATTCTCAGTTCTGCATCTCACGACTGATCTGCATAACATGTCAGAATGTGTCAAAAAGAACTGTAACTCTGAAACAAGTTTTTTTTCTGATTGTTGTCTTGCTAGATACCTCTGTCACCTTTTTTTTTTGTTTCTTTTTCTAGGGAATCTGGGTCCCTGAGGGAGAAACAGTAAAGATTCCTGTGGCCATTAAGATCCTTAATGAGACCACTGGTCCGAAAGCCAACGTGGAGTTTATGGATGTAAGTAAGACACAAGCAGTGTCTTTGGGTTTTGGCAGGGCTGGTGTCTTTCTCTAGCCTACAGAGGTTGTAAAGACAAATTCCTGCCACTTTTCTTTCCTTATATTTAAATAGCAGAAGGAATCTTGTACACAGCACCTGACAGGCCTGGGTTTTCCACTGCATGTGCCCCAAGATACTGGATTTTTCTGATAAATTGTTTTTCTGTCAGTATAAGACTAAAACTCCTGTGTCTGATGGGCCAGATGTTGTATCTTTCTTTGGAAGAAAAGCCATGGAAGAGAGAGGAGGAGTTTCAGGGGAGCATCTTAGCATGCATGCAGGTCTGTATTGGTGTAGAGCTCACAGGAACAGACATTCAGCTCAGCTCTCCCCCACTTTGGAGTTCCAAGAGTCTGGGAGCCAGCAGCAGCAGTAAAACATAACAGGGAGAGGAGGAAAATTAAAATATGCTGGATTTAAAAGCCCTTTTTCTTTACTAACCTGAAATACTATGAATAAGAGGTCAAGGTGGTAATTTCCATGAATCTTCTATGACCACAGAGGCTTTGCACTCAGTTTGCAGCTCTGTGTCAAGATCAAGGCTTACTGACACCATGAATCTCTGTATCTTATTCAGTGACATTTTTTTGACAAGTCACAGAAATTTACACTCTTTTTCTAAACCCCTCTTGTGAACTTGAAAATTGCATGTGACTTTTAAGCCTTGCCTATCTGTTGAGTGTATAGGCCTAATTTGTTAGCATTAATGAGACTGTAAGCCACAAGGAGAAGGTGCTCCCATTATCTAGTCTATTCTTCCACCTAGAAGTGAACAGAAACGTGCAGTTATGGATTTATGTGTTCCAGACAGCTGCTTCTTGTGTGAGTTCTTAGGTGGTTGAAGGAAGGCTGTGTAGAGGAAGGGATTTCCTGTGTTTTTTACAGAGCACTGCACATTTATGTCAGGTCATTTCCAACCTTGATGATTCTATCATTCTGTGGTTCTATTGAATTCAGTAATCATTTTGCTCAAATAATAAATAAAAAAGGCACTTTGGGCACTGTTTAAAAGTATGTTACTGCTCTAAAGGGAGAAAAAGTGTTTGATATTTTTGCTTAATGGAAAAAGAGTCTTGCTAATAATTGAGCTGCCCAAAAAGGAGAGGTAGGATCTGGTGACCTGGATGTCAGTGGTCAGTCAGTGATACAGATTCCAGCCTAAAGGTGAGGGAATTGTTATCACTATATGAAAGTCAGTGGAACTGAGCAATTTGTACCAGATCAGGGTCTGACCCCTGACCTGATAGAGATATAGCAGCAATATCTCCTCCTCTGATACTGATTAACCTTGAAGAAAAGAAAACATAAGGTCCTTGGTTAAAGGCAAAGTTGTTTGTCTAAGGTTTCATAGCTCAGCTTAGGTCAGTTTGGTTCACTGGGCCATCCTTCCCCTCAGTGTTTGCATCAGAATATCTGATAAATGGCTCAGAAATGAAGAAGCTTTTTGGAACTCTGGAGATTTTTGACTGTACAGTTAGAGTGGGAAAGGTTTCTCTTTAAATGAATAGTTTCTCCTGAGTCTCTGACCCAGTGGTAGCAAGATGAGAGAAAAGTTAAAGCTGTTTTCAGTTCTTGAGGTTAAAAATTACCCTTAGGTTGTTTTTAATCATAATAAAAATGAATTAGACTTCATCATTAGTTGATACAAGTGGCAATAAGGAGAAAAAATACGCTTTCTATCAGTGCTGCTTTTGATACATATGCAGTGATTTGTTATCCTTTTCCATACTGCATTGATGAAGATGATTACATTTCATTCCTGTGAAACAATTGCTCATCCAATTACACAGAGATCCTTGCTATCCCTACCTCCTAAACCAGTTGTTTAGTTCCTGAAACAATACATTTTCAAAGAGAATGACCTCAGCATTATTTATGGTTTTAATGAAACTACTCCTCCCTGTCACAAAACAGACATAGTTTTAAATATTTAAAAAATTTAAGCCAACATTTAAATTATGAGGAGATAACCTAAATATCTTTCACTGAAATGTAAGTTAGTGTGAAAAACAATGTGTTTTACTCCTTCTCACTTCAAGACTTCAGTCAGTATAGCTATCCTGGTAAAACTGGATACTGTTTGCTAATCTTATTTTCTGAGGAAATATTCAAATGTTCATCTGAAAGCAAAACATATGAATAATGGTTGTTGGTTTAAAGCACTTGTGTGAGATTTTTAAAGGTATCTAGGTAACTGAATGCCACTGTGAACATGGTGGGGTTAATTCTTTCTTGAATAAGGGTCTGACAGTGTTGGTAGTGAATGGGAAGAGGAGGTTAGTGGGAAGGTGTCATTATATGAGTCACACCCTTGGCTTTCATTTTTTTTTGTCCTTGTCAAGTACAAGTGTGCTTTTTGTCAGCAATTACTCCTTCCTGGATTGGGAGAGTCCTTGTGCTTGTAAGTAAAAGTTAGCATTCCTTTGAGAAAATGGAAAATGGAAAGCCTTTGGCAAACAGCAGTTTTTTGTGTGCAGAGGGAGTGCTTGGGACACTTCAGTGTCCCCAGAAATGGCTGGGGTAGATGTTAGTGGCACTGCCCATAGATCTGCTGAAAACTTCTAATGTTGGCAGAATGTGACTCTAAAAGTGCTCTGTGAGCTCCTGAAATCCTGCTAAACCTAACGCCGAAGTAAAGAAAAACAATTTGGCTCCTGGGCTGTCATTTCAGCAGCCTGCAGCCCTGCTAATGGAGCAGTAATGACTATAATGATATAATGCCTGATGTCAGCCTTGCCTGCTCTGGCCAAGCACCTCCCATCAGGAGATGAATTGGCCAGCATCCAAAAGCACAGCCCTTATTTGGGATTTTTCTTGAGGAAGCCACAGCAGAGTCTATTTTCCAGGCTTTCTCCACCCTTTTCCAGCTAGCCCTTTCCCTTTGCTCCCTGTGTTCATCCCTACATTTTATCACTGCAGTAGATCTGTGTTCTGCTGCAGCAATACAAACTGGAATCTGCAAAGTGACCTGGAGCAGGGCAGAGCCTGACTGCACAGAAATCCTTCTGTGGGTTTATTTTCACCACACACAGGTTGCTGTTAGTGATACACAAAATGTGGGTTCACCCTATTTCCCACTTCTGGGTGTATGTTGTGTCTGGGATAATTCCTAAAGGGTTTCCCCCTCAGCATGGTTATGTGCTTAATTTGCAGGCCATAGTTTCTGCTCTGGCAGGTCACACTTGTGAAATAAGTCCCCAAAAAGGGGGCTGGAGTTGGAATTCAGAGTGCAAGTGCTCCTGCTACTGCTGTGTCTGCAGGACACCAGCAGGAGGGAGCTCTGTCCTGCTCCTTACCCTAAGGCTGGTAACAGAATATATGATGGGCCTGAGCCTTATGGAGGGAATTGAATCTTGTAGAGAGGAAAAAAGGCAAATGTGCAGCTAAGAGGCTACTTGATAATAGAACAGGGACTTAAAATTTCACTTGGGGAAACAATCTCACCTCCTCAGCCTCAATTTATGATTGTCTGGTAAATCAAGTAGCCATTGGCCTGGTCAGATGGTTTAACATCAACCCAGATACTCAACTGACAATGTAATAAACTCTAAAGACATGCTGCAATTGGAGAGCACAGCAAACAGCCTTTGAGGCTGAAAACATGCACTTAAAAAACTTTTCATGGGGAAACGGGCATCTGAGGGCCTTTCCTCTGAGCTTGATGTTTTCAGGAAGTAATCCTATGAGCTGTGGTTGTGTCCAGGATTTTGATCCACTCCCAAGTTTAATCTATCCTCTCTGAGTTTAAATGCTCCATTATCTGTTAGAATATAATTAGAGGCTGCAAGCACAAGTCAGCATACACAGAGTTCCTTGGGAGTCCCTGAGCTCATTGAGGTGAAGACAGTTTGACTGATGGTGGTCAGCTGATATTGGGCCAGAAGCTAATAATAGAAGGCAGCGCTGCTTAGCTAGGTGAGAAAGTTAACTTGGGAAAAATTAAACTGAAGGCTTTGGGATTTATGGCTGGAAATAAATTTCCCATTCTCATTTGTTTCCTAGTAAGAGAGCTTCAGAGGCAGTTGGTTTCTTTTATGGTTTTATAATTAAGATCTAGGGGCTTCCTGGCTTGGTCTGTGCTCGCTGCAGTTGCTGCTGTCTGCAGTGGCAGCACTTGGAGTGTGGGAGGACATTTGTCACGCCAAGTGCAGAGGTGGTAAGTGACAGTGACCTCCACCAGACATGTAGCAGGCAAATTAAAGCTCCATGTAGGGGACTGACACCCACATCTTTTATTTATGTCTGGCCTAATGAACTAAATGAATAAATCACTCAGATGTGCTGCAGAAACAGCTATTTCTAAATTGTACACCCGTCTGACAGTAAAGACAAGCCCTCAGCTTGAGGATATCAATATCAAACTTATCTTAAGTTCAGGTGATTGAACACAAAAAAAAATTATGTAGCTGACTAGAGAATTCTTTCTCCTGCTCATCTGAAACCCCACAGAGATATGGGTAGGCCTGGATGCTTGCTTTGTTTCCTCAGGTATGTCCAGATGGAGATTCACACACACTGGAGATCCAGATCGCTAGTCAGGTGGAAAAGGTGAGAGAAGACTTAGCCTTTCTTGATTTCCACTATTGGCTTTAGACATAGGAAGGTTCTAGGCTGAAGATTTTTGGTTGTTTGCTTGGCCCTTGGTGGCGTTCGCAGAGCCCTTGGGACTCTGTGATACACAATTCCTCAGCTGACACAGGTGTATTTGCACTCAGTCTCCTTGTAAGATCTTGCCTTATGTGACTTTGTGCCTGTCTGGAGAAACATTTTTTAATCTTTTTAATTCCCTGTACACATCATGCTCCTGCCCAGCCCAGTGTTTGACCCAGGTCTTCAACAGAAGCAAGCAGAAAGTCTTCAACAGACCATGTAGACGCTTCGGAAAGTCTGAAAAGACACTAGCAGTAGTTGGATCCAGACACTCCACAGTCATTCCACTGACTGCCTGGCTGCTTGGGAAATACACCAGAGTTAATCCTGAACCTCAGTTGAAAGGGCAGGTTTAGGATCAAATGAAGTCCTTTATGGCAGCAGTGAGTGAGATATTTTTCCTTATCCTCTTTTGCTGTCATTTCTGTCCACATCCTCCTTTCCAGCTGGCAGAAGGGGTCTGTAAGCCTGGCTGTGTGCTCCAGCTGCAGCTCAAACAGCTTTTCACTCCATCACATCAAGTTGCAGGAGGTGGGGGCCAAGGGGTGACACAACTCCTGTGATTGTAGACTTCCTTTGGTTCAGCCTCCCCCTCCTTCCCTCTCCTGCACACCCTAAGTGTGAGCAGAGACACTTAGCAGGGGAACTGTCTGCCTATCAGTCCCAGGCACAGAAGCTCACTGTGATTGCAATTACAATTTCCAACTTGTCCAGAGATGCCAGAAATCTGGCTGTCCTTGAGAATGCTGCATACCGTGCTCCGGCCCCAAGAGTGCTCAGCCTCTGCAGAAGCTGGAAATCTGATCTCTGATGAAGGTTAACTGCTTTTAGTCATCTGAAGATTAACTATTTCAAGGCTACATTTCTGTTCCTTCCATCTTAAGCAATAATTTTTTCTTTGTTTGCTTCAGTTTTCCCCTGTGTGAGAGGAAGATGTGTGTGTATGTGCAGGGGAGGTTAATTTTCCATGTGCAGGAGCACGTGGCTGTGTGGTGAAAGTACATACACAGAAAGGACAAGGTACAAGCCAGGCTGCTTAGGAGCAATGCTGCTGGCATAACACTCTAATGGAAAATGCAGTGAGAGAAAGTGAGTTTCTTACTGCTGGTGATGGGGAGAAGACTGAGCCCGGCTGAAATCCATGGGAGCTGTGAATTGACCAGTGAATTCAGATTCTAGAGGGATCTCACCTCTAGAGTAATCATTCCAAGAAGTCTGCCACAAGTTTCAGGAACAATCCCATGCTTTAGTGAAGGACCAGCATTATGAGCTACTCCTAAAGGAGTCAGGAACTACATTCATACTTTTTGTTGTGGCAAGTGCAGAACTCCTTATTTCAGGTCTGCTTTATGATATGGACACCCTGCACAAGGCTGGGTAAATCTGTGCATGGGAAGAAGATCATGGGAATAATGTTCATTTATTCACAGGGAAATATAGCTGTGGATTAACTGAAAGCATTAAAGAATCTAATCAAATTCAAGAATTACTTTTGGCTGTAAAGTGTGTATGTATAAAGGAAACAATTGGATCTTTCATTACACTCTCTATTTCAACATATAAGGTGCCCCAATAACAGGGTTGATACTTGTCTCCTTAGCTTGTATTTTTGGGCTTGGTTACTGAAACATGAAGTGAGTTATTTTCTTGGCTGTACATGTAATTGTTCTGAAGGTCAGGATCCCGGATCTGCCACTGTTTTGTCAGGACACAGTAGGAGAGAGTTCTGTTGAAAAAGTGTTTAGAAATTGAACAGGAAAAGGATGGGAGTATTGAAAAAAAAAATAAAAAGAGGCAGAGAGGTGGTGCTGTGAGTATCATAAGTGGCACACCATAGTTTAATTAGGGGACTTAATTAGGAGCTTGTGGGATTTGTATTTCCATGATGAGTTTTCTGTTGCACTCAATACCCTGGGGGGCATTGTGTTATTTGTTTCCACCCTTTACCTTGGGTTAGGTCTCAGCCTGGGTCAGAATGCTCTCCTCAAGCTTCTTATCTTCCCTGGACTCAGGTGCTTGTGTCTAGATGTGGGCTTTTAGATTACAGATTTCAGTAAGAATTTCTGTTGGATGCTATAAATGAATTTTGGGGACTCATCCCAAGAGGAGAGCTCTGAAGGTATGGGTTTTGTCATCTGCAGAGCCAGTAGCTGGTGGTATTTAAGGCAGAGGAGAAATGTACCTCTGCAGGCACAGATCCTGCTGGAGTTGAAGGTTTGTCATTCCAAACATGAGAAATAATCTTCCTGAAACAGCAGCAAAGTGGCTGGGGATACTGGGATTCTTCCCACAGTCTTTCTGAGATTCAGATGCAAAGTGCAGAAATAAAAGTGACAAAACATGGTAAAATTATTGAATTAAAGAAAATAAGGTTCTTAAATAATGCTTGGTATCAGAAGAAGCTGACACAGGTATCCAGTTTTAAAGCAGAGTTTGGCACTGACAGCAGGGTGACAAGTGCTGCCTCATCACTAAAACTGAAAACCTGTAGTTAAGAAATAGCTTTGCATTCTTTCTCTGTGCCTCCAGCTCCTATTAGCAATATAAAATAGGCACATGTTAATGTTTAAATTCCTAAATGGCACCGTGTGTGCCAGAATGTTGCCAAACTGATAAAAAATACAGGTTTTTATGGGACCCCTGTTAATTAAAGAGAAGTACTGTTTCCACAAGCTTAACTGTAATGCATCCCAAACAAGCCATCACTGGTTTGAGGTTAACAGTGGATCTAATGAGGTGCCAAGTCAACTTAAAGTTAAGGGAGAAGAAGGCTTTTTTCTGTTGTAGTGAGAAAAAAAATCCATGTGTGCATACAAATGATCATCTGTGACCATTTTTAATAGGAATGTAAAGAGTACAGAAGGCTTATAGGAGCCAAATTTCAAGTACTACTGTCAAAATGCATTTTACCTCCAAATACTGTAGTTTGTACTCCCTCAGTGCTTTTTTTTCCCCCAAATAATCCCTCAAAAATTGTTTTCTGTGCCTCAGCACTGATCCAGACACCTCTGATACATCAGCAACTGTCACAGATTTATAAAAGTAATTAATGTCTGTTTGCATTAGTATTCTACCTATTATTTACAAGTGGCAATCAGATATTCCTGTTGCTGCTTGTGATGGAAGAAATGAGACAGGGAAAGGGGGTTCCTGACTGGCTTGCTGATAATCTTTGCAATATTCTGCCAATACTTTTTAGATATCAGTGCAATAACTGGGATGTGCAGGTACATTTGAGGTCACACTGGGGCTGGCAGTCCAGTGCTGGTTTGAAATGCCTGCTCCTCCTACACTGAAGCTGTAACTCCAAAAAGAAGGAGATTTTGCAGAGCAAAAATCACACTATTTTCCATGCTAACTATGGTGATTCTTGTTGTGATAATACAGCATCTCTTGGACCTGTTGAAAGTGTGGTGAGATTGTCCCTGCCCAGAAAAGTATTCAGTCAAGACAGACACAACAGAGGAAGGGGAAAGGAATTATTATTACTGTAGCAGTTTATAGGTGGAACTCTGAATTGCAACACAGATCCTATAACCTCTGAGCAAATTACTTACTTTTTTAATTGATTTTGAATTATCTTCAGATTTTAAATTATTTTAGGATTTTTATGTAGAGAAGCAAATACTAGATGAGGGTTTTTTTCAGACAAAAAGATGTTTTTTTTCTACTTATCCATTGAGAACGTGTTTAAAATGTTGTTTTCATTAGCTTTTGCCCAGGCCATGTGTTTCAAAGATGCTGAATGTCACTTGATATGTAAAGCAAATTGTGTATTAGCAACAGGAGAGAGACAATATGTATTCTTCCTAAGATCTTGAGATTGTGGTAATTAATAAAAGAGGATGAAAGCATGACATAAATTATTATTATTATTATAATAAATTATTATTTCACCCTCTTTGTAGCATCTTCAAATTAGGTCACTTATAAAACAAGCATTCCCTCCTGCACTACTGCAAGTTTGAATGGTGTTTGTCTACAACTTTCTGCTTGGCTTCTGTCATTCAGAGAGATCTTTCCTTTTCAAGAGCATCCACACAGGCAGAAATAAAAACTGTTAAATACAGTTGTATTCATAGATTTGACTGAGGTGTTTGTATTGGCAGCAGACAGCCACTCATTGAAACATGTTTGGTTTGGGAGTGGGTTGGCTTGCCCTGATACATGCCTGAGCATGGCCATACCTAAAAGATCTGACGTTGTATTTGTTCTGGGGGTTATTGCAGATGCCAGCATTTTATCAACATGAAAAAAAGAGTCATTATTATTATTATTATAATGTTACATATGTCTGGATGTATTACCCTGACAGTAGGGTAATCTTGTGGAAATCTGGATGGGAATTCAGCTGAATTTATTGCCAATAAATGCTTTAAAGCTGACCAGGTATTATCAACCCCAACCACACCCACACCTGAATGAGGTGTGGGCAGCCCTTCCCCTGCTGTCCCCACCCTGCCCTTCACCCTTTGAGGGCCATGGGTTCTTAAAGAGTCTTTTTAAAGAGGTTTTAATCTTATCTTCACAAGAGGAGTAGGTCAGCAGGATGGTAAAAGAAACCAGGGAAGAAAAGGTGGAAGGCAGAGCTGTAGAAGGTCAGGAGGAAATCCCAGGCAGAGCAATGTGACACAGGGAGCACGAGGCAGCACGAGGCAGGAATTCATGGCTCACTGATGCCAGCTTGGTCAGGAAAATAAAATTCTAACAGTGAACCAGTCCAATGAAACTTCCCATCTTCAAATACCATCCCTTTGCAGCACCCAGGTCCTGAGTGTGAGGTTCTTGTGCAGCTGAATACAGATGAGGGAAAGATGGAGACGAGTCTGATTTGAATTCTCCGTTGTGAGAAATGAAATACCAGGCAAAGTGTATCTTTGATTAAAACAATTCTTAATGTTGATTATACACTTGATGAAATTAGGTTTTAATCTGATGCTATCCCTTTAAATTGATCCTGAACAAGGAAGGGGCTTTGAGTGTGTGATTATAAAGTCAAGCTTTTCAGTGATACCAGAAAATATCAAAGCAATGCCTGAAGACTCCTCAGAAAGGAGTGAGAACTTGACAGACTTTTTTTTTCATTCTAGAGACCTTGCCATCACTCATCCTAAATCAAAAATCAAAGCAATAACTCTCTCCTTTGGAAAGGTATGTGTAGCCAAGGCTGAAAATACATATAAGCTGTCAGTGGTAATGTCTGTTTACCCTCCAGAGCACCACTGAAATGATGGCTTTGTTAGACTGCACAGTTACAACTTCAAATATTTTTGCTAGTTGCACCAAAATGGTGAGAAACAAATCACTTTGGACAGACTGCTCTGAAATAATGATGTGTGTCACAGGCTGTAAGTAAAACATTTGTCACAATGCCACGATATTTTTACCATTAAATCACCTACTGCTGATCTCCAAAGGGGGAATCCCTCTGTTACTTGTCCTGACAACTTTCAGTGAGAAAAATTCTGGTTGCTGAGGTCCTGGGCTTTTATGCATAAGAGTGAACTGAAAATGGGCTAGATTTGGCTTTTTCATCACTGTGATCATTTCTTCAGGGCAGGATTCACAGAAATGCTGGTGGGAGCTGTCCCTGATCAGATCTTTGATGAAAAACCTACATTTGGTTTGTTGTGCACTACAGGCCTATTGCTTTAGAACTGAAGTTCCTCCTCTGTTCACTCAGGCTCTGATGAACTGGGAAACTTGATTGGCACAAAGCAGGAAGAAGAAACAAACAATACAAAATTTATCTCCTACACTTTCAAGCATTTCAGCATTAATTCTCATCACCTGAGCCCAGCTGGAGTCAGCACGTGGTCCCATGCCCTCAGTGTTTGCAGGACAGGGATCACAGTACTGCTTTTTATCCTAATTTATTTTATGTTGCTCCAAAATACAGAGTGAGCCAGAATTGCTTCTGTAAGAGCACAAAGGTGTCTATTCCTGCATGAATAGGACCTGCTGCTCTGAGGTGGGCAGGAAGGTTTGACCCAGTGGTCTGCAAGTATGACCTTCAAGAGGGAGAGCTTTTGCCTCCCTGATTTGTGCTAGTTTTGAGTGTTTGGAGGAAAGTGGGGCATCTCTCCAAAGCATTTGAATCACATGGGGCAATGGCTGGCTTTTGAATTCAGTGTCAACAATGCAAGCAGTGCCTGTGAGGAATCAGTCAGACTGGTACCCTCTGTGCTGTGCAAGTGCTGTGACAGGCAGGGCAGTCTCAGAGGGTTTGCATGCTCTGAGAGATGCAGCACATTTAAAGATACAGAAAAGGCTCTCAGCAGTGAGAGAGCAGCCAGAGAGCAGCTCGGATGGTGGGCAGTAAGAGCACAGTGTTGTGCCATGCCTGGCTCCTCACCAGGCTGCAGGACACTGGCCTGGGGCCATCTTCTCCTGGTGGCACTGGCTTGATTGAAGTCAAGTGAGTGGCACTTGTCTGATGCTGTTTCCATCACATTTGTGCATGAGACTGCAGGGTGTGGTCCCTGAAGTGGAATTTTATTTCTGTTTTATTTTTTATTCTTAGTTTTTAATCCTAGAGTAGTGGCACGCCTGACAGATGGACTTCCAGAACATTCTGAACGACTGAGTCTCACCACTTAATGGTGCAGCACACTTGTACTCCAGTCTGAGTGACTCCACTGACTACCCAGTGAACCTATGCTTAAGGTTCTCATTGAAAACTGAACCCAAAAAAGCCCAAATCTCTTACATCCAAAAGATACGAAGTCCAAAACCACCCCTTCAAAACCTGCAGCCTTCTTAATCCGAAGAGTTTGTCCTGGCTCTGGGGAAATGCAAACAAGACTCATGGTGTGACCTTCCCTCTTTGGTTGCACAGACAGGCTGCTTAACAAGGCTTCCCAAAGCAAAACAGGCATGGAGGGAGTTTCAAGGAGATGATGGTTAGTGCAAAACTCTGGCTAACAGCTCTTTAAACCCCCTCAATGACAGGGATTTTGGACCTCTAGTTATTTCCTGCCGTGCCAGCCAAATTCAGCATTTCCCTGTAGAAAAAGCAAAAGGCCAGGTGAGTGTGAATGCAGGATCTGGACCTGGATGTGCACTGCTGCACCTCCATGCAACAACCTCTGATGAACCTGTAGTTCTGCAAGCATTCACCTTACTTTGTGCTTGGAGCATGGATGTATAGAAAGATTACTTATTTTTGTTTTTAAGTATCTCTGTTCATTTGCTCTGGTGATTGCTCACTAGGACCTGCAAACTCAACCTTCTTTGGGCTGCTGTCTTCTTATTTAGTGCCCATGGCAGGCAGATAAGTGTGAACATTAAAATAGCATTTATGTCATTGTTTAATGTTGCTGTTGGATACAGGCTTGTGTGTATAAATCACAGGAGCTGAGCTTAATGGAGCAGGAACGTAACCTAGTTGAGAAGGGGCAGAAGAGAGGAATGATGGACATGATTTTTTTCAGGAGACAAAAGTAGTGATCTGGGGCACTGTTTCCACTTGTGCTCCAGACTTCCCATGTGACTTTGGATAAAAGGTTGTACCCTTTTGGTACCTCAGTTTCTTCTCCATTAAATTAGAATTTCAAACTCATTCCTGTAATTGTGTAATTGTGTAATTGAGTGAGAGACAAGAGCTGCAGACACACAGCTACCAAAAGGTCCAGCAAATTGCAGAGTTTGGTTTTGAAAGATGCTAGTGCCACCAGCCAAGTTTGTGAGTTTAGGTGCCTCAGCTGCTTAAAATGTTTCAGGAATTATATTAGGAACCAGGCTGCTGAGTGTCAAAGTGCCACAAAGATTACAGCTCTAGGGTTTTTCATGTCCTAGCAGGTTTGAAACTGGAGACTTGTATTCCTTGTTTGCTGAACCAATTCTTAAAACGCTGCTAAGTCATAATGCTCCTGTTGTTGTTTGTCTGTTTTGTCTAAGTAGGCTCTAGCAGAACAATTTCAATCTCTTTTACTTTGTGTTTGTGCTATGCTGGATACACATAGCCCCGATTTTACTTCCTATGTAGATGGAAGTTCATTAAAAATAATAATAGTTTTACTAATGAGGATAACTATGTGAAGCCAGGATTCATGCTAAATTAGTATCTACTTGTGGCTTAGATCTGTAATGAAGATTTCCTTGCTCTTTGTGTGTGCCTTAATTCATTATGGAGATGTCCATAACATTTTATAAAAAATATTTTTGTTTTTTGTTAGTTTTGTTTTTTGTTAGTTTTGTTTTTATTAATATGTTTTTACCTTTTTTTCCTGAAACTCTTGCCCAGAACTATTGGAAAAGCATGTGCTTTCCTGTAACAACAGAATGAGACAAATAGCACTACTTGCTTTGATTATTGCACAGAAGTGGTTTTCCTTTGGACACAGATAGACTTGGCAATGGAAAGTGGCTGGAGACTAATGGACAAGAGCTTCAAAGCTTTCTGTGTGGGCCCTTGGAAGACAAAAAAAGAATATCTCATCTCTCTTCTAATCAGTCCAGATTATAAAGAAAAGTACTCCAGCTCCAAGCTCGTGGGGAAACTCTTACCTTTACTCAGAGTGGGCAGCGAGTGCTATCCCTGTATGCATCTGCAGGAGAAAAAATGAATAGAATGAGAAGGAAAAAATGAGGCAGAGTAATTTTGTGCTCTGGAAACTGGATAATTCACCTGTCTACAGGTATTTATTCTGGTGTCCTTTAGGGACATTTTCGAGTCACAGCAGAAAAAAGGCTAAAATTGTTTCAAGGAGTCCCCGTACTTAAGAGTTAAGTGAGTGGGAACTGTATCAATTTGAATGTGAGCAAAAGTAGTTAAATTCAGATCCCTTTTCTAATTTGTTGCATCAGAATCTTTCTCAGATCTGCTCCTCCATTATCCCATCAAATAGCCCCTATTTATTCATTTATTTATTTCTTCACATACATTGAGGAAGAAAAGGGAAGGAGTCACTCCCCACAGTGAGGACCAGCTGCTCTTTTCTTATTGGGAGGGAAAAAACCCTACAATTAGTGTCTTGTTCATCTTTTTGTTTTACCAAAAAAAAAGAGAGGGGGGAAAGAAAGTAAAAGAACTATTATGCAAATATCTGCAATTTGGTTTCAAATATTCTTTGTACTATGATGAGCAATTTCTTTTAATACAAACTCAGCCTGTTGCCAGAACTTATTTTTTTAAATTTTTTTTTTCTCTTTTGCCTTAATATAGGGAAGGGAAAAAAATCCCCCAAATTTATGTTCCTCTGGTAGCAAATTTGTCTCATCCTTTTTTTTTTTTTTTTCTTTCTTTCTTTGGCACTATTACAGCTGTTATTCTGTAAGTTGTCAGATGTCATATTAGGGGGTTTTTTTGAGAAAAAAAAAAAAAAAGAAGACAGCCAAAATAGCCTTACAAAGCCACAATTTCAACTCACTTTTCATTGTTCCATTGCCATGATGAAGTGGTCTTGAAATGGAGGACTCAGTGAATGAGAGAGAAGAGCTTTCTCCTTGCTACATTTGAAAGCCAGTTACTTGTGATGGCAGCATTACCTCTAAGAACAATCATGTAGGGATTTTATAAAGTCAGGGTGTGAACTTTAGGGTCACATAGCATAGCCAAGATTAAACCTTCTGGTCCTTGGTCCTGGACCAGCTTGGTAGCTGAAACCCAGCGTGGTTGTTGTAAACTTCTTATAGTCTGGAAAAGGGAAATAAAGCCTTTTCTGAGTGAAAAGCTAAAGTGTGGAAAAAAAACCAAAATGAACTCATCCAAGATCTGATGGAAGAGGTCATGGAAGAATCTCACTGAGCTAAGAGGCTCAGATTTACAAAGCAAACTTGGGGTAAATGACTTCATTATCTGCAGCCTCTCATATTGGGAAGATTAACCCCCAATATGCAAATGAGCCAAACTTATAAAAGTGTGAAAACACATGGCCCATCATCCATTTTTTTTTGGGTGTAGCCCCTGGGGGAGCTTCATCTGCCCTAAATGTACCTGAAGGCTTTTCAATAAGTATACCCACTTTTTATTCCCTTAATTTTGTTTGGCCTCTGTTTTTAGGTAGTCCCAAAAAGGCAGCAAAAGAAGACCAAGGAGACTTGAAGTGTGTCACACCTATGTCTTTCTGCCTGCAACAGGACAGGGAATTCAGGGCAGTGCAAGATTTTAGATTTGTGCAGACTCTTTGTTTTTTTGGGACTCAGAACATCACGTGGGCATTCCATCAGACTGGAGACTCCCTAGGAACGCCTAGCAATGGATAGACAGGAATTCATGGTGCTCAGGGGACCCTGATCCCCTTTAGTCACTCCTGGGCATCTTTGAGCACGCTGGGGTAACGTTTGGGTCACTTTTATCGTTCCAGGAAGCTCTCATCATGGCCAGCATGGACCACCCACACCTGGTGAGACTCCTGGGGGTCTGCTTGAGCCCCACCATCCAGCTGGTCACTCAGCTGATGCCTCACGGCTGCCTCCTGGATTATGTCCATGAACACAAGGATAATATTGGCTCCCAGCTCCTGCTGAACTGGTGTGTCCAAATAGCTAAGGTATGTGGTTCATGTTGGGGTTTTTTTTAATCATTTCTTATCGTTTTCATAACTAACTTTTAAACGTGACTTTTCTTTTTTTGTTTATGTTGGGCTTTTTTCAGGCCTGGTTTTGTTTCCACGAATGTTGGGTGGTTCTTGAAATGCACACTATTTTGGCTGCTTACAGTGTTATAGATGACTTGTCAATATGTGAACCAGAGTGTTTTTCTTGAGTGCCTTTCCAAATCAGTGTTAATGAGGGGTGGAGTTCATTACCTTATGAAGGAAGGAGCCCTCATGTGAAATCTGGGGCTGGACACAGGATGGGTTTTCAGGCTCTTCTGTTGTTCACTGTTAATATATATGTTAATATATATATATATATTGGTTTTCAGCCCTTCTGGATCTGCATTGCCAGATTATGTCATCAATTGTCTGCCCCCACACTGCCAGGAAGATAAACATGTCACTTCATAAAAATGTCCTCCATGTCACTCCCCAGGTGCTGACCCTGCTATGTTTGGGTCACAAAATACCCTTGACACAACATTTTACAGCTGGCTTTAGGTGTGTTTAGGTATTCTGTGTTGTACTAAGAAGAAGTTCTCAGTACTAAGAAAATAGTTTGCAAAGAATAGCAAGATCCTGCAGTGTAGAAGGCCATAAGTTACCCACTTTAAAGGTGCTTTTGAACTAGGGTTATTCACAATGATGTTACAACAAGTGTCAATCTGGAGCCTGCTTTTTGCATTGAGTTACTTGGAAGTTGTTTAAATTTTTGGATTATTTTGGTGAAAAAGCTTGTGATAAACATGTGCCACTACTATCTCACATTAAATCTGCAGCCTTAAGCGAATTTCCTACAACACCTATTGCAAAATCTTAATTCAAGCTGTAATGTTAATCTTTTACTACTGAAGGAAAAAAAACTGGGGATTCAGCAACTGTTTTGCTGGTTTATTTAGGGCTGATACCAGACCAGGGAAGGTGGGAGAGAAAATCCATATTCCTGTTTGAGTCCTTTCTCTCACCACAGCCTCCTCCCCATCTGCTCCTCACTCTTTTGATTTGATAGTGGCTGTTATGATTTGATGCCAAACATTTACAGAGTGGCATCAGTGCAGAGGTAATCCTCCATAATTTTCACTTTGTGTGTGCCTATGGCACCTTGGACCAGTGACAGCCATGTGAGATCTGAGGTGGTAACCAAGCAGTGAGATCATACATCTAATATCAACTGAGCCAGTGTCAGGAACAGAAAGGGAGTCCCTTTATAATAAAAGGTGACCCAAATTTGAGAGAGTTTAGCGAAGCTTAACTAGTTTGAATTGAATAAATTTAATTTAAATTGAATTAAATTAAAATTTAAGTAAATTGATGTTCTTCCAAATCACAATAATCACGTCAAGTAGGGTTAGAGGGTGTACACAAAAAATTGTTTCAGCTATGGTAAGAGGAAAAAAAGACTGATCCCCAGAGGAACGAGTGCAGAAGGCAGCAAGAGGCACAAATTCCCATTCTCTGCAGGGAAGGGGTGTGTGTGTGTCCCACATTCCTGTATCCTCTGTGCCCGTGTTTCAGGTGCTGCCATATGGCTTGAGAGTGTCTCTCCACGTGTTGCTTTGCCAGGCTGTGGGGAATGATTGGTTGTGTCTTTCTGAGAGGTACCACAAGCATGATTAGCAGAGCAGTAAGAGGCAAAAATTACCAGTGACTTCTCAGTCCTGTTCTCTGCTCCCTGAAGCAGCTCCTGGTATCTTTTGCTAAATGCATTGTTCTACCTTCACCTTCCCTGATTTTATGGAGAGGATTTTCCCCAACAAGGAGAGGACTGAAGCCACTGGAAATGCCTCAGATCTGAAGTTCAGGCTGATTTTTACGAATTGTTTAAAATCAAGTTGCTGCTGCAACACAGTCCCTCCCTAACTGCACTTTTCTCCATCTGCCAGTCTGCAGACACTTATTTATGGAAGTCACTGCTTCAGAGTTCACTTGTTCTGCCAGGCTGTTCATTTCCATATGTCTCTACTTCTGTACAACTAGATACAAAACTGGTTAGCCACTATGCCTGGTTGCCAACCCACATATGGCTCTGGAGATAGCTTCTGAAGGCTGATGACAGGGCAGTTATAAAGTATTATCTACTGCCAATTAGAAAAAGCTTGGGTGCTTTTTCTCTTTGCTTACACAGATTGTGTTGAATTTATTCTGGTGCTACATCATTGTAGGGTAATTGTGTTCTCTTTCCAGAAGCTTTAGCTTCTTATTTTATGGATGAAAGCTATAAAAATAGAGTAGCCCCCAAGCATTCTGCATAAAACATGGTTGTTAGACAGCAGCTGTGTCTAAGGGGGCTTTTCCCTTCTGCTTTGCAGATGATCAAGGCTTCTCCTGGTGTCTCACTTCGATGGGGACTGTCTAGCTTGGAAATGAATATTAAACCTTTTAGCTCTGAAATCAGCACAGCAGTTTTATGTGGAGTTTGCTGTCCAGTAAAGCAGTGAACTGTGCTCATAATATATACAGATATTTTGCAGTGGGAGCAAGAGTGCCCACCTTGGTGACCTCAGGGTATGGATGGAGGGAGTAACACTTCATGAACACCCATAGTGTTGGCTGCTTGAGAAGTGGATTGAAACTCAAATTGTGTATGGATGGCACGGGGCTGGAAGTGAATTCTCAGCAAGTGAATCACATCCTTCTCAGCCAGGGTGTGACAGCTACACATAAGTCAGGAAGACTCCACAAGCAAACAGAAAAGAGTTCTGTGTGCATTGACATTTCTATGTGTTTGATCCAGTTTCTCTCAGCAAGGGCAGCCCCAGCACACCCACACACATGACTTGGAGGTGTGAGGGTGGGGACATTCTTAGGGAAATGCCTTCAAGAGGGGAATACAGCTGGAGGGTTTCAGTCAGGAAAGGTTGCTTACCCTCTGCCACTGGGTGAGGTTATCTAAAGGACCTGTGTTTGAGGCTGTATCCTCTCTCTGTTGCACTAGTGGAAAATGAGCTGGAATTCTGTTGGAATTATGATAGTGGGCCTTTGTGCTGTGCAAAACTCTCTGTCTCTCTCAGGGGCTTACAGAAATGCAGTTTTGCTTCTGCAACATTGCATACAACACATGCTAACTTAAACATAGACCTGGGCACTCCCATCTCCTCTTTTACTGTTTTGTTTTTCTGTTACAGTTTCTTTCTGCTGCTGTTGATTTGCATTACATCTGCACTCATTTTGCTGAGCAGTGTTCAAGGGCAGAGGAACTTTTCCTGCCCCAAAGAAGTCAAGGCAGAGGAAAAGTCAGGAGGCAAACTTCCTAACATGGGGCAGCTTGCCTATGATCACCTTGCCTGTGGAGGGCAGCTCAGCTCTCCTGGGTCTCAGCTGGGGCCCCACACTGCTCTGCCCTGTATCCCCCAGGGGCTGCCAGACCTGTTTTTTTGTGTTCTGAACTGTAATAGTTCTTTTATAGCCCCTCAGAATACTAACGAGGTAAAGCAGAAGTAGGTGGTTACAATGGAATGATGTGGAAGGAAAATCAAGTACTTCAGGGGATTATTTTTTATACCTTTTCAATATAAAAGAATTCTCAGATTACCTTAACTAAATCCCTGCACAGCTTTGGTTATCCAGGTATGCAGGAAAACAATGTTTGAAAACACTCTAGGAAGGAAAAAGAGAGAGGAACTTGGGGATCAAATTTTAACAAAGCAGACGCACGTCTCCAAGTCTGCTGAGCGCTCTTGCAGCACACTTGGAGCCATTGCTGTCTCTGAGGATTCCCTTCCAGAGGTACAGTGCTGCAGCTGGAAGCCTCCAGGAGCCACCAAACCAAAGGAAAAGCCTCCTTGCTGCTCCTTTCTGCTGCCCCATTACCTCTCCTGTTGAGCTGGTGTGAGTCCCAGGACTCTGTGCCCTCCTGCAGCCCTCTTGGCCAAGGAGGGCTTGTCTCTTCCGTGCCAGGCTTTTTTGGGAAGGTGTATTTTTTACTGCAACTCTCAGCTGGGTATAAACACACAGGCTACGTGAAGTTCAAAGGATCTGTGTTGATTTTTGAAGCTGATCCAGAAGCATCCTAAATCCAGTGGGTTTGGGCCTGCACTCCTCATGCCTGCAGAGAGGGAGGCTCTGAGCAGGGAGGGCTGGGGGCAAGGGAGGTTGCTCTGTGAGTTGAGGAGTCTTTCTTCTCCATCAGGACTTGATGGATTAGGAACAACTTGTGAGAGACAGCTTTTGTTACTCTGCTACAGATGTGAGGAGAGAGAAGCTCTGAGAAATGAGAGGATAACAGGGGGTAAGTGGACAGGTTGGGAAAAGGTGGAGGACAGTGGCTGTGGTTCAAGGTCTTTAATGAAAGAAGCCTACCCTATAGCTCAGTGGCTGTTCCATCCTGGAGTGAGCAAAGGAGCTTAATGACAGTCATCCATCAGCTGTCCACATTTTAAGCTTCAAGATGTCTCTGTTCCCAGAGCTCCTTGCCATGACAAGGCTAATTGTGTAATTATGCTGCCCTTCCAGCCCCTCCTGATGTGCTGACCCTGACCAGGACCAGGGCCAAGGGCTGTTATAATTATCACTGCAAGCAGGTCCATTAGCATAAATGTAGTTTGCTAATGGGGCTGCTCCATGAGGAAGTGCAGTGTACAGAAGAGTAGGATCTAAACCAAGGCCTATGAAATTAAAACCATATTGAAGCAAGGCTTTAATTTTGTAGAGAAGCAAAATCAAAATACATGGGCAAAAGTGTCTTCTTCCTCTCTTGAATCCTTCTACAATTTCCTTTTCCTATTCCTATTTGTCATGACTATTTTTCTCACTCAGCTGGAAAGCTTGGATATTCACAGATGGAAAGGAAGGATCCTTTTCTGGTGTCTTTGGAGAGCTCTCACTCCCAGGAAATATTATGCCATCAGTCTCAGTGAGGCATTACCCAACCTTGCCCATACCCAAGGACTTTTGGTACCCTTCTGGGTGGCTCCCAAAGCTCCTACAAACTTGAGAAGCCCTTGCAGCAAACTTTGAGTGGATCTTGCAGAGTTCTTCATCCCAGCTTTTAATTTCTAAGTAGTAGAAGGGTTCAGATTTCTTTCTTGCTTCGATGAACTGGTGTGTCTTCTGAGATGATGAGGAAGTTTATTTTGATCCTCTCAGATATTATTATTTTTTTTTCCATGCCAGGCATGTTTTTCTGCATAACTATGTACCCATTTATAGAGAATTCCACACAGTTTCCTTCCCCATTGCTCGTCAGTCATTTCTTCTGGAGTATTGAGCCAGTTTAGCAACTTTTCTACCAAACCCAGTACTCCACCAAGGTTTCCTGGGGAAAGTATTAAAAGGAAGGCTGTTGTGGAACCGATTTTCTGAGTCTGAGAGAGTTTTTGAGCCTGTCAGTGTCCGATCTGTTCCCAAGGGAAAGTCTCTTGAGAACATTTTCTCCCAAGGACTATTTTTGTAAATAACTTACAGTTCTCAAAACAGCTGTGCTGAGTGTGTTTCTCTTGTTCCACCAATGGGACTAGAGAGGTGTTGTTCCTTTTACCAATCATGTTAAACCTGTATTGAAACAGGTATAAATATATTTTATATATATGTATATAAAAGGAGCTGAAAAGTTCTGAAACAAACCCTTCTGATGATCTTCTTGCTGCCTGTTGAATTGAATCCACACTCCTTATTTCATGTCCAATGGTGACAGGCTTTGGGAGATACACAAACCACACTGGGTTCATGCACAGCAGCCAACCTTCTTGAGTCTCTCCTCCTGCTATAGATCAGAAAGCACATGTGGTCAATTCCCATTGGCCAAACCAGTTGCCACCTGGCCACCCAGCCAATAGCAGCCCTGATCCGTGGCGCTCGCGCCCGCTCTCCAAGGGGCCTCACTGGTTGAGTTACATAAGCAAGGTAATTATGTAATCAACCACATGTCAGTTATAAAGTTGGGGTTATTTATGGCTGTGAGGCCTCCAGGCCAGCTGTAAAATTAATCATCTTAAATGCTGACCAAGTTCTTCACATTTCCCTTTCTCCTTTCATCTCAGGTGGCCCATCCACTCGCTAAATTCCCAGTCTTTCTTTTGCTGAAATTTTCTTCTGCTTTCCTTACTTCTGTCTTTCCCCTGCTTTCACAGTGCCTTGTGTCAGCACCTGTTTTTTGCTTTTTCTCCAGTGTCACCATTTCTCCTTCACTCTCATTCCCTGGCTGCTTGGCTCCCTTTCAGTGGTACCTTCTCCACGCTCTGAAGGAGCACAGGAGCATCGCGTCTGCCACCCATCAGAGTTCGTATGCTGCCCTGTGTCACTCCAGGGTTTGGAAAGGACTCAGTTCCTTCATTTCTCTCATCATAGTAAATAATAAGGCACTGGGTTTTGAGGGTTTTATACTGGGGGATGGGATGGGTTTCTAGCGGGTTATAATCCTAATTTCTCCAGTTTTCATCTGACTCATGGGTTATTTAGGTTCCCTCTGCCCTTCTCTCTAAAAATCCAGTGTTCCCAAAAGCATGGCTCATGATTGTTAGGGGGATGAAAAAAAACAAAGCAGAATTGCCGTCATTTACAAATCGCATCAGCCCTTGTGGAGGCACAGAAAGGAGCGATTTACTGCACAGAGACAGACAATTTATTGTTTCGTTAAATGAAAGGTGCACTTAGCCCTGACATTTATGGGGTTTCTGATATTAGAGACCTGACAGCCCCGGGCTACAGAAGCTCTGGAGGCTTTGCCTTGATGCCCCAGCGTTCTCATCAAGCCCTCTGAGCTGCATTTGGGGACATGGAACACACTCAACATTGCATTTTCCCTAGGAGTCTCCAACAGACTGGCTTGGGAAAGCATTATTGAAAACCACTCTTAAATCAAATTCAAGATATTACAGGAGCCCCTACGAGGGTCTGTCAGGATTTCCATTATAAGCACATATTTTTCAGGTTTATAACTCAACCATAAAATTCTGCAGGACTGTGACTTGGCATAAAATGTCTCAGCCCAAAGCTTTTATTATTATTCCAGAAATATATGTATTTGGCTATTTTTTTAAGTTGCAGAACTTCAGAAACAAAAGCTGGATTATTCTCTCTATATAGCCATAAATTAAAGTGCATTTTTCCCTAGTATGTACCTTTCTCTCAACGTTGTATTTTATAACAAGACTTATGCTGCTTGGAAAAGTAGAAAAACAAGGGACAACGAACACACACACACACAGACACACACACATATATATATTATATATGCATTATTAATAATATTATTTAAATTATTGTAAATATAATTATAATAGCATATATTTGTTATTATATACAATAGGTATTATTGTATAATAATATAATATGTATTATTTTATATCTATAGCCCATGGGCCAGAATAAAATCCTTGCTACTTCTGTTTTTATTTACAATCTGTGCTGGCAGAGGGGATCATATTCCACACTCCTGCAACACATTCATATCTTCTTATTAGAGGGGAAATAAAACTGGGTTATGTGTCCCATGGAAAATACCAAGCATTAGAAGAACACATTACCCTGAACTGAAACAGTTCTGAGCAGTTCTGAGTTTTCCAAATTAAGATTTTTTTTTTTTGAAAAGTCTTTGGTTTTGTATGACCTTTTTTTAAAACTGATGCTTAAAAATGTTTTGAAAGAAAAAAGTACAGCTGTCTTTCAGAAGCATTTTTGAGCTGTTTTTTTCCACAATGCTATTTTGTTAGGTTGTTTCATATGCATAAACCAGGTCAGCTTTAGAGAAGGGAACCTTAATTTGCACATTTTAGGGCTCATTTCCTAGCCTTTGAACAACTTTTTTCTTTCCACGAGGCATAAATGTTATTTATATACACAAGGCAAACAGAGAATTTGGTGTTTCTGAACTGAAGGGTGACTCTTTCTGCAATGACTTTGTTTTGGTTTTTTGGGTTTTTTGCTTGGTTTTTTTTCCACATTTTTGGACTTAAATACAAGCTTTTTAGTCTCACATAGAGGTAAGTATAAGTCTGAAATACACCAGACAGGTCATTTTTGATGTAGACAAGGCGTGTTGTCATCACTATATAAAGTTTTGACTTTATCTCCTTTGGATAGCAGCGAAGAGCATCCACTTTTACCCAAAAAAAAGAAGTCAAATTGTGAAAGCTGCTGTGGTTTGGGGGTATGTGAAGTTCATAACAAGAGAGTTTAAATGTTTGTGTTTAGTTGAGCTAAATGCAGTTTTGTATGCTGTGTGTTAGCTACAACTTTAGCATAGTTAAATACCCTAGAGGAAAACAAGTGTGTAAGGTAAAAACCAGCAGTGGCATGAGAATGAATGAGTCTTATCTGGCTACAAATAAATTTAGAGTGGAGATTAGAAGAAGGTTATTAGCCACTGTAAGTGGTAAGGTGCTCAAAGCCAGTAAAAAAATAATGCAAGATAATTAATGACTTTTAAGATGGAGCTTGGTAAGTTTATGAGGCAGGTGTGGACTGAATGGCACAGTTGCTTTCAAGGGACACAATTTGATGACACATTTGCTTTTAGTTCCCTGTTTTAAAGCTGAGTAGTGACAGGACAAGAACAAACAATGAAAGAACGCGTACCCACACATTGCTCAGAGACAGCCCAGGTCTGGAATTTGGAGCTTCAGGAGATAGAGATCAAGCTGTGGTTTGCACTTTGGATTGTTTCTTGTTTTTCTGTTTCTTACTTTCTCACCTTACTCCTTCTTAATTCAAATTAAATCAGATTCTCATTCCGTTAGCTGAACTGAATAATGCATCAGTCAGTTTTCATTGAAATCAGCCAGGCTATTCATGCAATGATGATGCTCTTCTTGTGAGTAAACACATCAGAATCAATCTTGTGTGTTCAGCAGGCTTCACCCTAAGAACGAAAATGAAGCTTTCACTTCATCTCTCTTTTCCCCTTGCCTTTGCCTAAGGCTTGCTATCAGTAATTCATAAGTATGTGTACAGTAGGTGGGAAAAAAAAACACATAATGGAATTATTTAATGAAAACTTTATTACATTTAAACTTAAGGGTTCTAATTTGTGTTGGAGACTAATGACTCAAAACACTCTGCAAAACTGACAGTTCAGAGAAAAGATAAAATAACAGTGTCTCCAATTTTGGCTACATTTAAAAAACACTTCATTATAGTTCAGAGCTCGCCCACCTGGACAATATTTTAGTGAAGAGGGAATTTATTCTATGTTTTCTTAGTCTTTCCCTATCTATCTTGCCTTCCAGCTCTCATTGTTCCTGGTGAGATATTCAGACATACACATCTTTTTGGATTACCAGTATTCACAGGATAATGTCTCATTTTGTCTATCACCATTGTTGCATCCCTCCCATTAGTTATGAATTCTTTTCTACTCTGCTTCGTACAAGTACAGCTTGTTACCTCCTTCTCTGTAATCTTTCCAATTTTGCTTTTACTTGACTTTCTTTCCCATACACTGTTCTGTCTTTCTGAGACTAAAATCTTAATAATGGTGTTGCACTCTATACAGTTCTGTGTATCTTGAAATATAAGACTAAGACTAATAATAAACCTTTTTACATCTCATTTTAAAACCATGAATGTCAGAAAGAAAGGAAGCTTAATCATAGAAATGATAGGAAAACTTTGTTTTGACAGCTCTATATTGGGACTGTGTTGTGGGCTTTTTTTTTGCTTTGCCTCCCAACTGGGATAAGCGTAGATTTAATTTGTGGTGTTTTATTTTGTTCACAGAAAATTGTGAAGGTGTTTGGGCTTGGTTTAGAACTGTGCTTCCTCAAGGACCATGGCAGAGCTAAGTGGTGGCCAGCCAGGAATTGCACAAAACACAATTATTTCAGGGTTAATTTGCAGAAAACAATAATGAATAAAAGATCTGTAGAGTGAGAAGGCTTTTGGCCCTTTCTCTGTGCAGTCTAACACCATGCACATTTTCTGTGCTGTCTCCACACAAGTTAGGAAGGCTCCCTCTGTGGGGCAGAATCATGTCCAAGATTTTGGGTGTTTTTAAATAAGTTGTGATTTAGCCCAATTCTCCTGGTGATTTGTGCTTTTGTAAAAATCTCCAGGGTTGTTTGCGTATTGTTTGACCTTCCTTGGGGCAGGTTTCAGCCTGACTGCCACTCTTTACCTTGGCTGTGTCGTGAATGAGATTAAAAAAACCTGATGAAAAACACATGAGGAGTCTCCATTTGCCTGATCAGAACTTTAACATTTGAATAGAGAACAAGAATATACTTTCCAAAAGAAGCTGCAAAAATGCCCTTGGCATATTTCATCTAGAAGTACACTCAAGCAAGTTAGGTTTAAATACAACCATAATTTTTAGTTTATTCCCTGGAAGGTGTGCTATGGAATGTCAGGTGGATCATATGATAACATATCTGTTTCTGACAGAATATATAATAAAATAAAATTAAAAAGCTTTTGAATATACTGCTTCTTAGTGCCTGTTTCATTGCCACACAGACTGAGAGATGCTTTCAAAAAAGAAATACGATGTGTCAGTTTTCTTTAAGCAGTAGATGCTTTTTATGCTTGATAAGATTGTGAAATTTTATGCAAAAGAAACTGATACTACTGATACTATGTATTTTATTATGATATGATGTCACATTATGATTACAGAATGATTACAGGATGTCACGTGTCATAACAATATAAAATAACGTACAGTTCCTTGAGGAAAGGGAGGGAAATTTTAAGAGAAAAGTTAAAAGCCCTTTTTTTAGTGCATGCAACATGCATGGTTTTGTATTGGCAGCAAAGTATTAGAGCCCTTGGTGTTTTGCCCAGCAAAAAAAAATACAAAAAAATATACATGGCATTCTTGAATTTATTTCCTTGGTAAGGAACAATGTTGTGATGAGTGTATCTCGACTGGGAACGCACAAAACGAGAAGCAGAAAAGCAGATGCATTGCAGGGAATATTGCAGGAGTGCCCAGGGTCGGTCTCCTGCTCATGCAGTGCAGCAATTCTGTGCAAGCAGGTGGGAAGTAGCTTTTAGCTAAAGAGTGAAGCTTGTGAAGTCACCTGGCACTTTCACTAGAGGTAACCTCGGAGGGTTTTTCATTTCACAGTCAGTTTGTGTGCAAGACCTGTCAGGAGCTGCCTTCTGCTTCCCCATCGTATCCACGAATTGATGGCTTTTTTCTCCATCTGGGCTCCACACAGGGAGAAGAGACACAATTTTTAATCTTGAGTTTTTGCCCCAGAACAAATTAAGGTGAAGAAAAGATCACTTACATTTTAAAGGAGGAGGCAGCAAAATGCCACTACCATTCCTATGCTCAAACCTCCCTTAGTCTGCCATGCCTCCTTCAGTGGCTCCTGCACCCCGTGTTAGTTCAGAAGGCAGTGATTCAAAAGGGACTCTGCCTTTATGGTAAAAGGCAGGACACAAGGTTAGAAAGGGCTGTATTTTAAATGAGGTTTAGACACACGAGTTGAACTCCTTTCAGCACATGGCCTTGCACCCTTAATGGAATAAAGCATTTGGAGGATCCAGTGAAAGGCACTGTACACGTACCAAGTGTTACTGCTCAGCTGCTTCTAATTGAATTTCATAAGATTATGTATTCCAGACCTGTCATAGGTTTGTTTATTTGTGTCAGCCTGAAATGCAGGAGTCAGATTCCAATTCCCAGACACAGCATTCACCTTGGTTTCCTGAGAGTGTGCAAATTGGCATCTCTTGGTAGATTCAGCTGTATGTTACAGGGTGGGTGTGTGAGTTCCCTTTTAGGTAAACTTTGTAGATGGAGGTGGTTTATGTTAACCAGTTCTGCTGTGCACTCACAGGGGTTCTAGCAAGCAGGAGCAGGGTTTTTTTATCAAATCAGAGCTGGCAGGTGGCAAGTCTGAGATGTGACAAGGCCTGTCTCAATACATGTGGAATATGCATAAAAGTCAGGATGAAATCTTGGTGTTGAATACACCATGTAGCTGGATTTCTCAAATTACATGGGCATGCTTTTATTTCCACCTCAACCATTTTTTTAAAAAAAAAAAATCATTATCTCTCTATTCACATCAGGAGAAACATAACTTGGCAAAGTCAAAAGCGTTTGAGCCAGTTAAAATAGTCACAAATACCATGAGTAAGAATGATTAGGAACACAGATATGTGTCTGTGGACTTGCACTGGGTAATATAAATCTTTGGTTTTCCAGATTCAGCTGACATGAGACATCACATCATTTCTGGCCCATAGTTGGTTTATGAAGCCAAAACTTATCAGAAATGGATAGCAGAGACTTACAAGTAGTCTTCTTTTTATAATTGATAACATAAGCTTTCACTGCCTTGAAGAGAGACAGCTAATGGGTATTTTGAGCCCAGCAGCAACTGGAGGTTGTTAAAAACAGCAGGTATTTTAACCTCAGCAGATCTGTAACACACTACTTTTTCTGACGTTTCTAATACTCACTACAGGCTCAATAACAGAAAAAAACAACTCTGTAGGTGTCTCCTGTACAGTTTCTAAAACAGAATCCCTGGCTTATTGCCAAGTACCTCCTGTGATTCTTTAGGAAGAAAGCAAAAAAAAAAAACCAAACAAAACCAAGTGAAAACCCAGAGGAGAGCCAGCCCTTCATGTGGAGCATCAGCAATCTCCAGAAGAGTCACACTTTTTGCTAAGCCATATAATGAGTCAGGTAATTCTGCCTCAAGGGTGCTAATGTACTTGGGTACCATATGGAGCTGGATGGCACTTCATTCTAATTAGCAGTCAGAGGAAAACTTCCTCTGAATGTTTGCATACCAAAAGCTTTTCCCATTCCAGCAAGCAGATTTTCCTACAATCTTTTGAAAGTGTCTGGGCTTCAGCATGGTGATCTAATAGTAGGACTGGAACATAAGAGCCCAGGTAAATGTTATGTAATTGAATATGTCTCTGTATTCTGATGTCTGCCTGCAGAGTACATTCCTTTTTTCATCCATCACCTTGTTGATACTCATTTACCTTGGCATTTAGAAAGGCTTCTTCTCAGATAACATCACAATTAAAGAATGAGTTCTGAAATCGAACTAGCCTTAGTGGAAACTGGTAAAAGGCATGTAAAACCATTTCATTCATTAGGACACCATGCCATTTACAAGGAAAACTAAAGATGGCTTTCCAAAGCTGCCATGTCTCATTAGGTTCAGCGTGGTTCAGACTGCAGTCTCTTGGCCTGAATTGTCACAGAAGCTTGAGCTGAAATTACAGCCCATAATACTCACCCCCACAGGGACTAATTTATGTTTTCTGCAGTAACAAGCTGCATTAATATTGCCCAAATGTGTCATTATTGGCCATTGGTGTGTGTATGTGATGCTAGTGTGTGAGTGACACTTCTATCACAGAGTTGTTGGAATATCAACAAAGTTTTAGTGCCTAAATAGCTCAGACCTTTGTGAAAGCCTCAGCCTGGAGTAAGATAAAACGTGGTGCTCTCAAATGTTGCCCTATTGTCTTGGTGCAACCAGTTATTTCAGTGCTCAGTTTTATTTTGAGCAGACTTTGGTAGGAAAACCATGACTGCAAGTGGGAGTGTCATTTTTTTCATGGTTTTAGGTCATTTTAAGCTGAAGTCACAACTGCTCACCTCACAGATCCAGTGAAAGGCCTTACAGCTAGAGAGAGATGTGTGATCTCCGTACCTCCAGGGATGGTTTTATTCATGGATCTTTTACTCGTTGCCCATGAAGGAATGAATACTTTAGAAAATACAATGTTTGGCAATTGCTAGTTTGTTTTAAAAACAAAAACATCAACAACAAAAAAATATATTTAAATAGGAGACTCAGCACTGGTGAAAGTCTTGCTTTGAGGAGGAGGTTGGCATAGTGACCTTGAGAGGTCCTTCTGACATTTGTGTGTCTGCTCACAGCTCTTCACAGAGAACATGTGGGCTGGTATAAGTGTCTCTGTTGTCTAATTTCTGTATTCCAAGCCCAAGTAATGTCCAGTAATGCCAAAAATAACATTCTGTAGATGATTTTTCTGAGTGTTAGGTCTCTGTTGATTGTGACTTGTGACAGGCATTACCCTCTACTTCTATTATAAATGAGTCATTTGAGATGAAGTAAAGAAGGGTAAGAAAGTGGAGTTCCAGGCCGAGTAATTCTGACTGCTTAGTAAAGGGCAAGCAAATTCTTCTGTGAGGAGCACCATTAGAAATAAAAATCAGAAATTTCCAGTTCATGGAGATTATCAGAACGTTATCAGAACTAGAAAATAAAGTACTCCTGTACTTTCATGTCTTACACTGGCCCTGCATACTGAACTACTGATACTGCTTTACCTTTGTCTGACAGCAGCCACGTGCAGAGCGCAAATCTCAAAGTGAAAATTAGGAAAGGAGCAAGTGTGAGGTGAGGAACACTGGAAAAATTGTAAAGGGCTGAATATACAGAGTTTCAAAGGAAATGGGATTTGCTTGGTGGCAGTTTGAATTCCAAGGACCAGCTCATAGTACCTCTATTAATACACTTGCAGCATCTCCTAACCAGGCTGTTGTGGTTTTGCCCCAATGGCAAATAGGGGTGCAATTTCTAGAATTCTTTAGCAGTTTTGCAGTTGTTCCTTTGCAGAACATGGTGCCAGCTCTCCCAAGCTGTTTCTCTCCTGTTCCAGGTGCCTCCTCCATTCACTGTGCAAGCTCTCAGGCAGAGACAGAACACAGAGAGAGTAACCTCCCCATCTGTACTTGTGGGACTGTGGCTGCAGATCCCTCCTACACCGGGCACAAAGGCAGGATAGCACTGGAAAAGGTGGATAAAGAGTCCTTGAGCAATGCAAAGAGCCAGTTAAGTACAGGTCAGAAGCCATTCCAGATGTACTTGAACAGATAATAGCCATAAACAGATTTTTTTTCTGAATCCTAGCTAATAACTAATGGGATCTCTGAGACAGAAAAGCCAGTCCATTGCAGTGGAGCATCAGTCAATTCTCTGCTGTCTCAATTGTCTTTTGCCCATACTTGATAAAAAACACGTGTGCACATTTATTTCAGCTTTAGAAAGAAAAATGCACAATTCCTTTTTTTCCATGCATTTGCCTACCTTCTCCCAGAGATATTTTAAGAGCTCAAGCCACAAGTACCTGGGGAGTCAGAGGAGCATTTTTCAGCTTCCAGAGGCTCATGTGCTGCTGGCCAGCGACCCCAGCTGGAAGGTGGCACTTTGGGAGGAGCTAAAGCAATGGGATATTTGGACACTGAGACAATTTTGAATTGGAGCCAGGATTAGGAATTCTTCTGAGCAAAGAATTCAATGTCTAACCTATTGTATTCTTAATTAGGGGCTTTTCTCCCCAGCTTTGTGAAGAAAAATAAGCAAATTCTGTGCAGCTGTCGTGTTTTCATCGGCACTGTGATGCTGCAACCTCCAGGTGCAGAGAAAGCCTGGAGCTCCTCTTTACTCCAGGCAATTCTCTTGGGTGTAAGGGTTTGGAATGCATGTTCCTGGGGCTTTGCTGATGGAAAATTTGCTGGAATATTCATCCAGTGCCGGGCAGTGTATAAATGTCAGATGGTAGATGTTTTCCACCCTATGGCACTGAAGACTATTGCACTGCTAATATTTCAAAACTGGTGGCTGCTTTTGGTTTTTCTTAACTGTTTAGGCAGTGAGGGGTCTCTATAAGGTAGCAAACCTTAAATCATCCTCTTCCATCTGCTTTTTCAGCCAGTTGAGTAATGGCTGCTGCAGACAGCTCCACAAAATAGCTATTTCCCATTTAATCTTATTCACCCCGTCCTTGTAAACATATCTGAACAGAGGGAAGAATCTTTCCTGTCATTTGCATTTATTTTGTGAGTTTTAATTTACTTTCTGCTGGCATTCAGGCCACCAGAACACTGTTATGTTTCTTGTTCTATTTTCTGTCATATAAAAATAAATGTCAGGATAATCATTTGAATAATCTTTTTTTTTTTTTTTTCCTGAAAGGCTAGGTACTTTCCTTTCTCTAGTCTCCTGTGTGTCTTCTTTCTGTTTAATGTAACCTTTCATAGATTAAAAAGGCAATGGTGTTAATAGAATTGCATAATTGTCAGGAGATAATGTTCTCACAGTGAAATATTGCTATTGAGGCTTAGCTAAGGCATTTAGAGCAAACAAGCATGCAGAAACAAAACAAAGATGTTTATTTTCCAAGTGACACATCTTTGCCATCACTGGTATCTAAATCCTCAGATTTCTCATTCAGCCTCTGCAGGACTGGGACTCCAACATTCCCAGGACTGCACTTCCTACGAGTAGGTCAGGTGGCTCACATCCTCAGTCATGACCAGAGAGGAGCAGAAATTTCAGAATTCAGACCCAGATCCAGCCTTTCCAGAGATCCAAGCACATTTAGGAGCTTGGTTATAGTGGCCACCTTGTCTCTTAATTCCATACCAGTTCATTCTGTGCCACTGCAATTCCACACTGGGGGAAAAAGGTAAAATATGGACAAGTGGACTCACACATCATCACTAAAAAAAACCTCCTTTCTACAAGGTTAGATTTCAAAAGTGTTTGGTGCAGAGACCAGTCACTCCAGCTTAGTTTCTGAAGTGCAGAGTGTTAGTGGATGATGGAAGCGAATTGTACAGTATTTATGAATACATTTTGTTAATGGATATTGGTAGCGAGAGTGGAGAGGTCGGTTTGGAACTGAGCAGAGGAGTGATGGCATGGAGCAGTGTGGTCTGTGAGGAGAGGCAGCACAAGAAGTTAAAGGCTGTACATTCGTGGAAAGCCAAGGCCCAGCATGCTCTTTTCAGCAATAAGAATAAGCCAGGTATTGTCTCTAAAAATGCTTTTCAAAGCACTCCTAGATTTCTCCTTTCTGCATCAAAGTATGCTGAGTATGTAGCTGAGAAGCAATTCAATGCCACTGTTCTATAAAAAATGCCACTACCTAAGTAACGATTTAACATCTAAACCTTTATAATTTATATAAAGATATCCTCAATATTGCAGAAATATTAATCTCAGAATCTGCAAAAGCCTGAGAAAAACCACTTCAGTTTCCTGGTGGCAGTTTCACCAGCGAAACCATGAAATGAACCTTGAAGTCGTTAATGGGCGTCTTTTGTCGTTCCTCCCGCGCTTGTGTCTGAGACACCGCGCCCTAACCACACAAAGAAACTCTGGAAATCCATCTCAAGTGCAGGTTTCCAGCTGGATGTGTGTCTCATAGAACAGATGATGCCAAGTGCAAGGGTTGTCCCTCCACCTTCTATTAGGGGGATTTTGAATTTCAGGCAAAGCCAAACAATAATAATGGAAGGTTGCATGAAGGTTAATGTTGTTTAGGCAGATGGTGAATTGTGGATTCAACCTGTTGTCACAATAATGAATGTGGTTGAAAAGATGTTCATGTGGCAAACAGGAGAAAAATGAAGCAGAATGTGCACATGCTTGCACACACAGACAGCATCGCCACTCGTATCCAAACCTGTACACATATGTACATTTTTAGGGATTTTGTATTGACCCTTTGCCACAAATCAATATGAAAAGTAGGACTACAGATTCTAAAGCATGCACTGTTAATACTGATGCCATAATTTTGCCTGACAGCAATGACAGAAGGATTTGATCTAAGTCAGGTGAAATTTTATATCCCTATTAAATGTAATTTTCCCCCTTTCTTTACCACATCCATTTTTTACCCTTTTCTCTTTTTACAGCTTCATAGCAAAGTAGCCCACAAAATAAGTGTTTTACAGGGGCCTGGAGTGCTCAGCCAAGTGGTTCTCCAGTGCTTTGAAACTCTGTGGTTCCTTCTCCTCAGGAGCCCTGCTAGAACATGGAGCAGCTTATTGATGGAGCTGTATCTCCCCATTCAGTCAGGTATTTAGCTAAAATAGTATAGACCCAAAGCTTTGTGTTTTATTGTAAATCCCTTTGAAAATAGGTGAGCAAATCCTCTCTAGTCGCAGAAAAATCCATTGGAGTCAAAGCATCTGCAGGGATTTGTTCAAGCTAAATAAAAATAATAATGGAGGTCAGCTGTGGCAATAGTATTAAGTCATTTTCCAAAGGACACCGCTTTCCTAAAGGATTCCTGGCCAGCCATACTTGATAAGAAGCCGTCCAAATTATCTGAGTTTGTTGCTAACACCTGGTTCAGGACCCTTGTATACAAGAATAATATAAATGGGCAGGGAGGGGCATAGCCCACTGCTTCTGAATTGATTCTCTACCTGGAATCAAAAGGAGATTTAGGATTCTTGCAGGCTGTATCAGTTGCACATGTCCCTGTAATACTTCTATTTTTCTGTAACTTTTACTTAGAATAAAAGACTCAGGGACATCATTACTGAAAGTTTAGGACTCATGGAGAAAATTGCCTTTGTATTTTTACAAACCCACCAATCCCTAGCTGAAGAAAAATGTGTTTGCTGTAGAAAGAGGCAAAGAAGAGATACAGAGGGAGCTAAAACTCTTAATATAGCCTTTGCAAGGATTGCAAATTTATCAGGCTAGGTTATGTGTCTACTGCAGAGGTAATTCTCCATTTGGACTTTTAACTGATTTTAATATTTTCTTACTATTTTTGCAATAATTCAATGTAAAAATTAAAAATACTTTTTCCCTTCTTCCAAAAGCCATTAAAAAAGCCTTACTTTTTCCACCTTCCTTCTGCCCGTGAGGAGTTGTCATTTTCCATCAATTCCATTTTCTCCAAACTGTGTATTCAGCTCTTTTTAAATATTCATTTTCCCATTATATTTTTAACCTCACTGTGATCGTCTTTTGCCTAATTACTTACCTGATTGGTTTCAGCTACATCCTGAGGGGGAATGCCAGGCTAAAACCAGAAGTGTCACTAGCTAATGTCTGGAAATTGGGAAGCTAGACATAGTTAACAGGGACCCATCAGGCTCCTTTGGAGAATGACAGTCACCAGAATCAGTGGAGGCTGGAAAATGGGGCTGTTGTTTACTATTATTATTTATTTTTATTTTATTTTATTTTATTTTATTTTATTTTATTTTATTTTATTTTATTTATTTTAATTTATTTTAATTTAATTTCTTTTTTTATTTTATTTTATATTTTATTTTATTTTATTTTAATTTAATTTAATTTCTATTTTATTTTATCTTTTATCTTTTATTTTATTTTAATTTATTTTAATTTTTATTTTCTTTTATTTTCTTTTATTTTATATTTAATTTAATTTTATTTTATTTTAATTTAATTTAATTTAATTTAATTTCTTCTTAATTTTATTTTATTTTATTTTATTTTATTTTATTTTATTTTCATTTCTTTTTTATTTTATTTTATATTTAATTTTATTTTATTTTATTTTAATTTAATTTAATTTCTATTTTATTTTATTTTATCTTTTTTCTTTTATCATTTATTTGATTTTAATTTATTTTAATTTTTATTTTATTTTCCTTTATTTTAATTTTTATTTTATTATTTTTATTTTATTTTATTTTATTTTATTTTCATTTCTTTTTTATTTTATTTTATATTTAATTTAATTTTATTTTATTTTATTTTATTTTCATTTCTTTTTTATTTTATTTTATATTTTATTTTATTTTATTTTATTTTATTTTATTTTATTTTATTTTATTTTATCTATTACTTTTCCATGGCATCAACATTCTGTATGTAATTGTACTTGCAGAAAAAATGAGTCAGAATCTCAGAACACACAAATGTGTGTTGTGTTTCTACCAAAAGGTGATACTGACTCAGTGTTGTGCTGGCAGCTGCAAACCCACAGTAAGGAACCCGAGCCTTCAGCACTGTGCAACCCAAAAAAATACCTTTTAGATGCAATTTTCTTGTCTTATCCCTTCCATTGTGGCAGAAAACCAGGCTGGGATAAATAGAAATAGCAATAGTTAAGTTTAAACTCTCAACTGTCTACTCACCAGCTGCAAATATTTACTTCCAGTACAATCCAAATGTTCAGTGAATTGGAGAATCAAAGGTGTGTTAGCTGTGTAGACACAACTGCTTAATTTCAGAGAGCAGAGTAAACAACCTGGAACGAAATTTTGGGGAAGGAAGAAAGCATTTGAATTGATCAGCCTCATTAGCAGACTGCTGCAATAACCCTTTTTTTTTTCTCTGAGATCTTTGCTGTGTAATTAATCACACCTTGTGTGAGGGGATTGCTGATATTTATACAGGTACGGCTGTGACAAGCGAGATACGTGCTGGCTCTCGTGCATTTCCAGTGGGAGACATCAAGGAGGCAGGGGCAGAAAGAATGGCAGAGATGTTTCCAGCTTCCTCCAGGACTCCTGGAATTGCTCTCTGGCAGTATGGAATTCTCTGAAAGACCTTTCATGTCTGTCTGTCTGTCCATTAGAAAACTGCAGGTCACAGCTACTAAGATCAGATTTAGATACGTTTTCACGGCGTCAATTAACGGGGACAGACTTTCAGGCTGATTGATAAAGAGTGAGTATGAAACAAAGGTCACCCAGTGAAGGATGACACAAGTCTGGCCCAGTGCTGGAAAAAACAGCCCTTGTCTTGTCTGCCTTGGTCTTTCTGCCAGGTGACACAACTGCACACCTCCGCAGGAATGCTGCTCTTCAGGAGTCTCACCTGAAGCAGCAGTCCTGCATGGGCTTCCCTGGCCCTTGGATGAGGGCTGTAGCAGCATCCTTCACCAGATCATTGGAAGCTTGTTGGATCCAGAAGTTCCCGTCAAAGCTTGCTCCTTGCCGACCTGGGTTTATAAGATTTTACTCGCCTTGTGCCTGGCGCTCGACCTTCAAACACGCCTATTGACTTTTCAAACACTCCTTTTGACTTTTCAAACACTCCTTTTGACTTTTTCATTGGGATGCCCAATGCAGATGTGTCTTCCCTGCTACTACAGACTTTGGGAGGGTCTGCACTCGCTTCCAAACTCAGCTTTGTCCGGGCTCAGCCAGCGCAGCTTTGTTTGGGTTGGTGTGTGACAAACGGAAGAACAAAAGCCTTGCGTTGTAACTCCCCACCAAAACAGAGGAGAGAGAGAGAGAACAGGGCTGTTATGGAGATTATCATCATTCTTTTGAGACAAAGTGGTATTTTCCCAAGTAGGCAATGACATTTCTTAATTACTCTCTTCATGGGTAGCCATGTGTAGAGATTACTGGGGGCTCAGCAGGGCATTGTTCTGCGGAGCCTGGGAGCACGATATTGCTGACAGTACAGCGCTGCACCATCCCCAGCTCCTCTCCTTGCCTCACTCTTCATTACACCAGCTAATTACTGCAGCTCCCAGTGGCTGAGCAGCGTGGCTTATCCCCTCTCCCCCAGAAGCCTTCGGCTGTCAGGGTAATTTGCAGCAGCAGGGCTGCTCCAGAGCTGCCGTCATTCTCCTGTCAGGCTTGGCTGCCACACCAACAGCCTTGGAGTGGGAGGCAGGCTGTGCTCTGAGCTGGGAGAGGACACGAGCATCAGATAGTTCTGGGGTCTCCCTGGAGCTGCCACCTCCCCAAAGGAGACCTTAGAAGAGTTTTGTTTCTATCTCTGCC
Organism: Pseudopodoces humilis; assembly: GCF_049639895.1. Classification (NCBI taxonomy): domain Eukaryota; kingdom Metazoa; phylum Chordata; class Aves; order Passeriformes; family Paridae; genus Pseudopodoces; species Pseudopodoces humilis. The sequence continues at coordinate 33,860,323 of NC_142207.1, read as the reverse complement.
TTAGAACGCACGTAACGTGCGCGGGTTCATTTCTGCTCCTGCATGTTCTTCTCCATGTCAGGAGTAGGACAAGAACAGGCAATTGTTTTCAACTCACTGCCTCAGTTTCATTTCTGAGCAGAAAAGTTTGAACATGTTATCCAGTGCAAGTGTTACAGATACCTTTTTTTTCAATTATGTATCTATTTTTTTTTTTCAATTATGTGTGTTACAGATACCTTTTTATTCAATTATGTATCTATTTTTCTCTAAAACGTTTAAGTGCATAGGTATGTTTCCACCTTTTATAATTATATATTATCTAACCAGCAAGAAAATTTGTCTTTGTACCTTTGAAAAACCTTTCTTCCCTCCCTCCCTCCCTCTGTGTCCCACAGATACGTATTTCTGTGGCTGTGTGTGGTTAGAGAGCATGAAAATAAATCCTACTTCTGTCCAGCAGTGAATTCACATTTTGATTCCACTGACAGCACACTGTGATGTTATCGTGAGATATTAAACGTCCAGTTGATAAGAAGTCTGAGCACTGGTATCAGCTCTGTGTGAAATATGGTTGTTTCTGGATGTACACCAGAAAAACTGAAAATAGACTTGCTTTGAGCCACGGCCTTAACAGCTTGGTAGTTGCAGACACAAAATCAAAGTCTTAAGAGCTTGGCAGCTGTGATATCCGCCATCAGAGTCCATCAGACATTATATTAATAGAAAAAAACCAACTTTGAATAGATGTAAAAAAGCAAGTCAGTCTTCTTGGTTTAAATAAATTAAAGTGGGGGTGTTTTTGTAAAGGATTTGTAAACAAAGTATCCGTAGGATATAATCCTCAAATATTTACATAACGGGGTGTAATTATATATATACACTTACAAACTGAACATAAAATGAGAAAAATGGTTTATTGAATGTATTCACTGCTTAGAACCATGTTTAAGTAGCCTGTGATCCTTTCCTGAAGGTAATCTGGTAAATCTGGGGTGCAGAATTTGCTTTACAATTAAGTGATTCTTGAAGATGGGAATGGCATCCCAGCTATCCCCTTTGGATTTCAGCAGAGCTGGACATTCCCCCTCTTTCCCAATGTTTTGAGGTGTTGCATTCAAGGGTCAATCAGATCTATTAAACACAGGCAGATGACATTCAGTATATTCTGATATCTATCATATATAAATTTGAGATCTATCATTTGGTGTATCCTGGGTACAATTTTGCAGGCCTGCCAGGCTTCTTGTTACTGGCCTAGAGACTGTAACTCCAAATGAAGATTCTCCTGGATTTTGGCTGTTCTAGGAAGACAGTCTTTTTGCAGACACTGTACCTTGTGTATTTACTTTTCACGTTTATTAATGAATGATCTGTCAGAGATGTAAATTTTAAGGCATTTTTGTTAAAGCTCCATCCTGGAAGGGATGACATATCTAACAAATAATGACATATCTAAGAAAGACCTGGGAATGAGTCATTTCTGGGCCTGGAAACTGTGGTGTTAAGAGAGTTAACTTGCCCTTACACTTGCCTGAGGCTCTAATCAGCAGACTTGGTGGTAATGAGTGATTTCATGGGGTCTATTGCTGAATTCCAGAACATGGAACTATATAAACAGCTCTGCAGTTCATTACAAAGTCAAATGTGTTTTGCCATTTAAATGGACAGAGGTGACTGTGAAATATAAGTGTTTCTATTTATTTCAACTAAATGTGCTGTATGTAGCAAGATGAAGGAACATCGAATAATTGAAACTCAGGATTCATCTTGGTCAGTGTTTATTTGGTGCCTGGGCTTTTTTTAGCTCACTATTTTGTTCTGTTTGATTTGTTTTGGTTTTAATCTGATGCCAGGAGGAGAGCAGTAGTCAGGCAAGAAAGAGTATAGCCCTATTTCCTAATGTAAAAATTTGAAGCAGTGTGTCTGTTTAAAGACAAATTTGAATAGTAAAGTGTTAGAGGAACTAAAAAATAGAAAGACAAAGAAGTTTACGTTTTAATTCATAATTGAAGTCCCCTGAAAATAGCATATAAGCCTCCTATTAAATACTGTTGAGTCAATGAACACGCTGTGAAAGCATTCTAAAAAGTTACTAAAAAGTAGAGTTACAAAGAGTTACTAATGTTACTGGAAAGGAAACTGCAGTGTAAATCAAAGACAAGGATCACATTATTTGTTATTTACTTGCTGTAGAGGCCATTTTGCAGAATGTACAGTCAGTCTCAGAGGGGTTTTCCATAAAGCTGCTTTTTCCATCAGCCAAAAGTGCAGGATTGAATCCCTAGGAATGCCTGGATGTGTGTCTGTGCATGCCAGACTGTGGGGCAGTGGAGACTGGAGATCTGCACCAAGGCATCCAAAGCTGTGCAAGCTCCCAAAGATTCCCAAGCTGAGGCCTGTAGCTCTCTTGCTCCTGTTTGGTTTACAGAGATGATAATTCCAGAGGGGCAGGAAGAAAACAAAGGAGAGCTCCAAGCAATGCCTGTCTCTTCTGGCTCTGAGGAGAGCAAAGAGACAGAAATCACTTTAAGATATTGTCAGTGAGTGACCTGCTAAGTCAAGAGAATGCAGAGAGCCATGTGGTGGAGAGGAATGAGCCATGATCTCCACAGGCTGGGAATGTCACTCAGAATGGCCCAGACACTCCTGAATGGAAGAGGTGATCTGGCTGGATACCATGGACATGAGGACGAGCATATTACAGCTTGTGTGATCTGTTTGGGGCATGCTGAGGGGGAGTGTCAGAGATCCCTTGACCATGGGGGTGGTGACAGCATGTTTTTGTCAAAACATCATCACCACTGGCAGCTTTTCCCATGCAGAGCCCTCCAGAGAACTTTTCTCCTCTTGAACCAAATTCTGGAGGCCAAACTGGTTCTGGACAGGGAAAATTAAGTTGGCATGCACATTGATGTCTAAAAATCTCGTCTTTCCAGTGCAGTGTTCATTCTTGGTTTGCATTCTGATTGCTTAGTTTTACTGTAGTTCATGAATTAATTCTTTCTATCCAGGGAAAGGAAACATCACTATGGCAGAACAGGGCAGAAAGAGAGAACATGGCACATCAGCAAAAATGAGCAGAGCCAGGATGGACACAAGAATGGAAACTGAGGTTTAGTTTCATGGTGTGCAGTAAAAAGCATGTACTAGGTCACCTAACTTAAGTCTTTCAGGCTGAGCAAAGAGTGAAAATCCCTGTTCCCTCCCCTATTTCAAGTCATTTTGCAGTGCTGCTAATGGAAGTAAAAGGATCTCATTCAGCACTTTCAAAAGTGGAGCTCTGCATCCTTTCCCTTTCTCAAACATTTTCCAGCTTAAACTCTTGATGACTCTTCATCCTGCTGCCTTTAAAGACTTTGGACAGAGGGACTTCATGAGAAGGTTGCCAGGGCTTTGGAGCCCTTGTCAGCGTGGTCAGTGTTCTGCAGCACAACCTTGGGGCTTCCATGGAGAAGCAGAGACCTGGCCAGAATCTTCCTTTCTGTTCTAGTTCACTGTCTATCCCCAAATTACAGCATGATAATCCCTATTAATTTTGCCAGAATTATCATAATCCTCATACAGATCCTACTCACTACAAGCATAAGGCTATAAAATCATTCTTTATTTTTCTGTTGGTATTTCTCTTTTTTTTTTTAGTTGTTGCACAGTGACTGATTTTAATTGAGGCACACTGGACACAAAGGAATGCCAATGAGATACTTTCCTTTAAAAATCTGCATGCCAGCAGCATCTCCATTCAATGCTGACTGGCACAACTGCCTTTCCTAAGGATGTCACGTGCCTTCAAGTGGTATTTTTATATCACTACTTTGCAATGCCATGGGAGAGATCACATGTCAGAACAGATCAAACCCCAAATCACATCTGTGAATATTATGCAAAGAATAAACTGTGTGTTCCTGCTCTTTCTCTGTCACATGTTGATGCTCTCTAGGTCTGTGCAGATGTGTTTTAGTACACAGCTCTGTGTTTATTACTGCCATCTATGTGGAGGTGGTACAATCATCCTGCAGAACACCCTCTTCTGCATTGCTGCCAGGAAGGAGGGTGAAAATTCCAGGTTCATGGAATCCCAGGATGGTTCAGGCTGGAAGGGAGCCCAGTGGCTCATTGGTCCCACCTCCCTGCTCCAGCAGGATCATCCCACAGCACACAGCACAGGATTGTGTCCAGATGGGTTTTCCAGTGAGGAAATACCAACTCTCTCTGGTCTCTGTTTCAGTGCTCAGTCACTCCACAGGAAAAGTTCTTCCTCATGTTCAGGTGGAACTTCCTGGGCATCAGTTCCTGCCCATTCCTGGTGTGCCATTGCTGGGCCCCCAGAGCAGAGCCTGCTCCTCGCTCTGAGCCCTCCCTGCAGACAGGGACAGACAGGGATGAGGGCCCCTGGCAGCTGGGGCTTCTCTCGAGGCTCAACAGCCCCAGCTCCCTCAGCCTTTCCCCATCACACAGATGCTCCTGCCACCACAGCCACATTTTCTGGGTTGCCTCACCTGCTGGGAGGCCATGAAAAGTCTCTGTCTTTTTCCTTATGAGCCTTTTTGGGGCAGCATTGACAGGATCAAAATGAAGTGTTGATTGTGTTTGCCGTGTTCAGTTGTGTTAAGTGCCCGTGTTTGGAATAGTTCCGCACGGAATGCAAGAGATCTGTTACACAGGTACCATTTAATTCAGAATTAGACAAACCCAATGGAGTATTACAACAGCTATATTTGTTCCTTTCTTTCTTTTACTTTTTTTTTTTTTTTTTAATTTAATGAGGCCTAATATTCTCAGCTAGCCTGGTGCACAAGACCTTCAGCTAAAACTGGCAGCTAATGAGGATTTTCCAGTGTGCTTAACCAGAGGCATAAAAGGAGGAGCACAGATATGTCAGTATTCCCTTGATTTGGCTGTCTGTTCTCTGGATTTTCCAGTGAGACACTTTGAGCTCAGGTTGGGGTTTGTTTTTTTTTTTTTAATGTAATCTAATGGAATGCCTTTTTGCAGTGCATTCCTGGCAAGCAGCACCCCGAGGTTTTGGATGTCCCCCCAGCACAGCCAGGCTGTGCCTTCCCTGCAGCCAGGGAGGGATTTTGCCTTCCAGCCCTGCTCTCTCTCTCTCATTACATGCAGGATCAGGTCTGTGCCGTTCCAGCCTCCTGCACAGCTCCTCTGGAGAGCTGTCAGCTTTCTCCTCTCCGCCAGACTGGTTGACAATGCAGCACATGAAGTAGCGGAGCACAGAGCTCTGCCACCTTAAGGGTTGTGGGTTTTTCCTCTTTTGCTCTCTGGTTGCTTTTTTCCTCTATTTTTTGCCAAGAGAATTGTTTTCTGGAGGAGAACAGCCTGTTTCTTATTCAGCTGCAGGTTGTAAATTACCTAAGGCTTACAAAATCAAATTGGTTTTAGTAACAAATCCCCTGATGCATTATCTGTTGTTTGCAATATTTCATGCATACAAGCTATTCAGCTGATTCTTTTTTATAAATCTCATTTTTAATCAGTCAGTCACTAGCACTGACCTTCCTAGTCAGTTGGTGTATAATGATAACTTCTTACAGGATACTTTTTTTATCCCTGAGAATCACAGATGCCCCTTCTGTCCAACAAACAGCCATAAAAGCAGATATCCTTATGCTCCTTCACACCTAGGAAATGCTAGTGCCAGCAACCAGACACCTGAAGTTGTTGTTATTTTTATTTTTATTTGGGGAGTACTTTCTGCTTTTCATACAAAACAACAGAATACTTCATATTGTCAAAATAACCTTATTATTTGAATTTCTTCTCCCTGCTCCGTATCATGGCAGGAATCCCACTCACAACAGGGTGTTCTCTGATCCTGTTGTCATTTTTTTTTGTCTATTCTCACAGGCCAACATTTGATCTCTACTTCTAAAGCTGAATGGTTTTCAGCAGTACTGCAAGGGGTTTTTTCTGTCATTCCTGGTTTTTACTTATGAGTTTTGTCCTCTGGGACAAAAATGTATGTGCTGTGTATGTTCTTGTGGATATTTATTGTCTGCTGCACATTTCAAATGTGCAGCTAACTAGAGTTAATGGCCCTTTGTCTCTCTTTGGGAAGTTTTATCTGCTGTGCATCACCTGAGCTGCTAGCAGACATTTATGTAGTTTAAGCAAACTCTTTACTAGTCAAGTTATTCTGTGGGTGTTTGCAAAAGTTCAGGTGCATGGGACTGGAGCACAAGAATTAAAAAGAGAGGGGAAGGCAGAATGTAGAAATGCAGATGCTGTCTACACTGTAGCTTTGCAGAATTGATTGCTTAAATTACTCAGATTTCTAGAAGGAAAACTCAGAAACTGTTTAAGATTAGTCAGCTGTCCAGAGATCCTGTTGATAGACCAAAAGACAAGCTATTAAAATATAACCATTATAATGCTGTACCACGTTTTTACTGAATGTTTATACAGGGGGATATGAGCTAAAAGAGCACTCTTCTTCCCCTAAGTGTAAATGTGATAGGGGCCTGAAGATCTCAGCTTTTCCCTTTCCTCATTCTGCAAACTGAGGGATTTTTGGTGTAGAAACAGAACAAAAATTGCTGAGAAAGAGGAGATGAAATCAAGCCCTTGTCAGATGTCTGTCACTGACAAGGAGATGATGGTTACACCCAGCCCTGTGCCTCAGCATCCTCAGCCAAGGGAGCTCCAGACACAGCATTTCCCTCCCCAGGCTGGGAGTGAGTTTGCTCAGAGCCCTCAGAGCTGCATTACAGCTGCACATGAAGTGCAGCACTAAAACTGCTCCTGTCATTGCAGGCAGGTATTTTTCTCTTTCAGCTAAAATGTTTTATCTGCCCAGCTCCTCACAGTGCTGGGAGGCACCTTCTTTTACTTCTCACAGGAAGGCTGCTGACCCTTAGCTCCTGCTAAGTGAAGGCCATTGTGTTAAACAACAATGCTGACTTAAAAAGAGGAAACAATTCTGTGTAAGTGTTTTATAAAATCTTTCCCAAGGGCTGCTAAACCTGCCTTGCTGTAATGCTGGGTTAGTTTTTGGGGGTTTTTTTTTGTTCATGGAAAGATTGGAAATAACCCACTCACACTTTTACAATTTGCCATCCTCTTGCACATGACATGCAGCTTTCAGTCTTTAGACAAATGTCATCAAAAGCACTTTTGCACAGCTCAGTACTTCTGTGGGCCAGGGTTCCCAGGAAAATGGGAATCCTTTACTGTCTGAAGCTGGATTTGTAAACAGTAAAGACTGAAATTGTCGTGACAGGAACCTCATTTGATGTTGCTTTTTGGAGATCCCCACTGCTCTTTAGAATATTCACATAATCAGTGTTCTTCCTCAGAGGCAGAGACCTGAAGTGCACTGCAGAGTTCTTGGAACAGGCCATCATCTGACCGCTCCAGTAACTCTCTAACAGGTCCAGCTTTCTAACAGGTTCTCTCTGTGGAGTATTTCGTTTCTGTTCACTGATTTAAATGGAATTCTCATGTTCATTTTTGATAGTAGCATGCAACTTAAAAGTGGAAAGTGGGTGCTTGGTTGATAATAAGAATAAGATGATGCTTTTAGAGGTTTATGTTGACTGTCACTCCCTGGTGTCCAAATCTATCATTTATCTGCAGTTTCCTCACGTGCCATGACTTGGGCATTGCAGTATTTCTTTTTTAATTCAAGTGATACCAAAGTCAGCTTCCTGCTTCAGCCTAAGGATGATGTTCTGTTCTAATGGCAGCTGGTGAGTAAACACAGAAGCCTGGGCTGGGTTTAAGCACAAAGAAACCTGCACGATTCCTTGTCCACGACAGCTCTCAGCCTCCATGCTTGACAGCCAGAACAGCCAGGGATGCTTCAGAGAAAAAGTCAATGATGGCTTAAACTGCAAACAGAAATGTTGGGGGAGGCATAGGAACACCTTCTAAATCACCTGAAAAGCTTGTTAAAAGTAGGTAGGTCTGCAGGTAAGAAGAATCCCTCTCAGGGCTCTTCTGCCAGCCGGCAGCAGTGCATGCCATGCACTGACTGTGGGGGACAAATGTGCACAGCTAGGCCCAGAAATGAGGGACAGGTTCTTTCTTTGCTCCATGGCAGTCACACACCTGAGGGCCATGCTCTGGATGTTTATCTGTTTGGTTTTTTTTTTCCCTCCTCTCATTTTGTGATGGACATCCTGTTGACTAGAAAACATCATCACCCAGGTTAAACATTTCAGCTGCCCTCAGCAATAAAACAATCTGTAAGGGGAAGGTAGCACAGAATTGCAAACAGGTTGCCTCCTTCTACACAGCAGCAATTCCCCATCTTGCACCTTGTACAGAGGTCTCTTGCCTCTGTAAGCTCCCTGTTGGCAGTGGGTGTGTGCAGTTGGATTCCCACATGGACTGCCTCCTCTCCAGGGTGGACAAACCCACATTTCCTCACCCTCCACTCGTGTTTTAATTGGTTCTTTCCCCCTCCCTAATCACCTCATCCATCCTCTGCTGGGCTGTCTTCGGTCTGCTGGCATCTCTCTTCTACTACTAAGGGGGTCTTATATGCAATTTCAAATAAACAGGGGGGAATAATCTCTTCTGATCAATTGCTGGTTATTTCTTGCTGTACAGCTCAGTATGGGACCAGTCTTCAGGGCAGCAAGAGTGCCCTGCTGACTGCTGTTCAACATTGTCCTGAAATGGACACCACCACCTGAATTTAGTATTTTTTCCAAAATCCAACTGTTTTAGAACTTGTCATTTCTTTGCAGTGGGAATTTCCCTTCAGGTGAGAATGTAGGAAGGACAGTGAATTCGTGTCTGGAGGCTGTATCTGCTCTCCTTTCATCTGGAGCAGAGAACATCAGTGATGATGTAGCATAAATAATGTTGGGACACAGCCCTGACAGTGAGACTGGGCTGGCTGCATATTCCTTTTCTGTATTCCTGTCTGCATCTCATGCTTAGCTAAGGAGCACAGAAGGGAAAAGTGAGATGTTTGGCACGTGTTCCTATAGCAAAGGGAGTGAGAATCCAAAGAGATTGGATTATTGAGCTTTAATATTTACCCTCTGTCCAGTGGTACAGGAGTGCCTGTGATTCTGTCTGTCCAGTCCAGATGCCTTCTCCAGCACTGGAGTCCCAGTCAGCACAGATCTCACAGGAGAATGCAGTGTAGGACAAAGAAATTGCCAGCTCTGTAGGCAACACTGTATAGAGCTTATTATTTCTGAAGAATTGTATAATGAAAAAAACATGCAAACCTCACTCCCATAATAAAAATTTACCGTGGGTGCTAAATTGAGTATATGACACGTTATTTATTTCCATGCTAAACTCTGACAACATGCCAAATGTTCCACAGAGCCAGGTCTGTCTGAAACGTCTTGTAAACCTGAAAAATCAATGTCCTGGGTTGTTTCTTTATTAGCCTTGATCTCTCCATCTCCTGAAATAGTGTGGTAGATTTGCCATCTTTTGAGTGGGCCTGCAGCTGCATTCAAGTGGCTGTTGTGTTGATTGTTGAAGGGAGGGACTCAGCTCTCGGTCACTTGGCAGACCAGTATCCCTGCTGTTGATTTGATGTTGTTAACATCACCCTGGATCAAGTGTGGGATGCCTTCAGACACTGATAACAGCACAAGATTGGGGGCAGTGTTTGTGATAAACCCATGGACTTTCTGTCCCACCTTTTGCAGGCCTCCTAATTCTCCTGCATTTCATATTCCCCTGTGCAGTGGAAGTCCTAACCTAATCAGTATAGAAGCATAATGAAAGTGATTCTTTACCTGGGTTTTTTCATGTTCTCTGAATTCATTTGTGGAAGACAATATAGGAATAGAGTGTTGCTGCCAGGATGAATTATCTGCTGTCCTTTCATTCAGATTGCCCCACACTGTTGAGTTAGGAAATACTTGAATGTGCATTTCCATCCCCTTCTGTCACTCTCTGCTGATCCACTTGGTATTTGATACACTTTTCCCAGTGGCATGCAATGTCTGGTGGGCAAGGTGGCTTTAAAGAGTAGGAAAAGCACCTTGCAGTTCCAGTCCTGCACAAAGGCAGGGATGTGGAGTGTGTTAGGAGGGTTCACACTGCTGCTGCTGAGGGGCAGTGCTATGGTTGTCTCAGAGGTGCAGGTGGTCTTGGGGTGAGTGGCTGTTAGCAGTGTGATATTTTAAAATTGATGCCTACCTCCTATTATTTTTTTTGGTCAAAAATGAGAAAAAGAAATAGGGAGCAATTTTTCCTTTCAAGCTTACCACTGTCAGCTGGGCTTGTGTTGATTCAAGTGCTCTTCCTCAGTGACCTTCATCTCCCCATGACTGTGAGATGTGAAAGATGCTGTTGACACAAGCAAAGGCTCAAGCTCCCTCAGCTCATATCCCAGACAGTACTTTAACATGGCATGTTTGATGCTGCATATTTCTGTCTTGCTGACAAAGTGGCAGAGAAAGTTATTGCATCCATCTGGGAAAGGGAATGGAGAATGAAAGCCACAGCAAACAGTGCTTTCCTTTCTTCTCTGTCCTTGGTCACCAAAACCTCTGAATGCAGAGGCAAAACAGAGGGGTCTGGGCACATAAAACAAGGTTTCGAAATGCACCCCACGAAAAATTAAAATTAAATTATCAGGTGTGTAACAGCAAAACAATCCCAGGTCTTTATTTGCAGGAGCAACGGCTTCTGCATTTGCACTAAGAAACCAGCTTTTACACACTAAAATGTGATTACAAGGTAGTAGCAGAGATAGTACCAACCCTCCCCACTCATATTTGTCTCACTGCACTTTTCTCAAGTGCATTACACTGCCAGAGAAATCTGGAGGCAGGAGAAACCAGCCTGTGTTGCTTCACCCAGGTCTGGGCCACAGCAAATCTCTGTAACACGTTTGTTGCCAAATCAGCACGAACTAATGAGGTTTGAAAAGGCAGTACTAGGAAAAGTACAGAATAAAGTGCTATTTTATCATTAAATTGCAGATTTGGGTCTTTTTATCCTTTAGTTAAAACTAGGTCTGCCTCCCAAAGTGGCCACAGTTAGCCATGCCATGGGGGATTGGGGTTTGGATGTACAGCCCTGTGCAGAGGCATCCAACAGACAGCTGCTGTGCATTTCTCTGTCACTGCAAGTGAGAGCTCATCCTCATGCCTTCTGCAGCCTTTTCTTCCATTCCTTTCTATTTCTGGGGTCCTTGGTGTTGGGGGACACGCTCTCCCTTGGCTGTGTTTGTGCTCTTTGAAGAGCTCCCTGCCTGAGGGACTGTCACTGCTGCTTGTGCTGGTTTCAGGCTAAATGAGCCAAGGCACTTGGAACAGGTCAGGAAGGCGGTGGTTGCTGTTCCTCGGACCTGAGAGGAATTCAGCAGCGTTTGTGTGAGTTATACACGTGTAGCAGGTCACTGAAGGCAGGAGACACAGCCAGCAGCTGGAAGGGAAGCATCTGGAAAGGGGGAGAGAACTGGGACTTTTCAGACAGGACAGAGAGGAGGCTTAGATTAGGTACTAAGAAAAAAAAATTCTTCCCTGTGAGGGTGGGCAGTCCCTGGCACAGGGTGCCCAGAGAAGCTGTGGCTGCCCCTGGATCCCTGGAAATGTCCAAGGCCAGGCTGGACAGGGCTTGGAGCAACCTGGGCTAGTGGAAGGTGTCCTGCCCATGGCTGGGTGCTGTAGATGGTCTTCAAGGTCTTTTCCAACCCAAACCATTCTGTGGTTCTGTGAGGAGACACAGAGTTGGTACAGAGGCAAACATGCCCTGTTCCCTGCTGTACACGAGTAATGGGACATCTCTCTGCCAGAGTGGGAGAATAATAAAGACAATAAGTATGCTGTGCTCTCAGTTTTCAAAGCCAAGAATGACTGCTTGGAGCTCATTCCCTCTCCACATCTCGTTTCCTTTGGCCTGTAATCTGTGTAAGCATTACCTGTTACTGCTCCTCTGTTTTCACTCCAAGTGCAGTACAAAGTTTCATGCCCTGATGAATATGTCATATTGTTTCCTTTTTATGGGATGAAATAAAGCTGTTAAATAAGAGCCAGCAAAGAGCCAGTTTCCGTTCTCGCTCACCCTGGAAGTCTTTTTAGCAGAAGGAGCTGAGCATCAGCTCCTCTGGAACGGTGGGGCATAGGGAAAGCCTTTTGGAAGAAAATCGAGGTTAAGGAGGAGGACGTCCCTGTTGTGGGTAATGAGTGGAAACGAAGCAGAAGCTGGGAGCCTCTGGAATAGCTTGGCCAGCTGGAAAGTTTCAGAGCTCTGGCTGCTGCCATCTACTGTGGAAACCTGCCCCCACCTGGAGCTGCAGCATTCCTGCCTTCCCAGCCCAGGGACTGAAATCTGAACATTTCTGTCTGTGTGCTGTCTGAAGAACAGCTCTGCCCGATGAAGTACTGAAATCATTTCCCAGGCCAGCTGGTAGGAAATCATGGTTATAAGTCTATCAGGGAATTACAGTTTAATCGCAGCCTGTAGCAGAAAGACTGCACTAGAGTTTAGTATTTTACATGAAAGGCTGCTATTGAAAAAATGTTACCCTGCACTTCAATAGATCTTTGCTGCCAACTGCAAGCAGTTTGGGCTCTGTGGAGCTGGCAGAGTTCATTGGTGACAGACTAAGAGCTGGCATTAAAATGTGTGCCAGTGCATAAAGGAAACACACCCAAGGGGGTTTTTAAAACAGCCCAAGAGAGGCAGGCAGAGGGGTGGGAGGGAAGAGAGCAGGCAGGAGAGCTGGGTCCTGCTCAGAGTCTGGGCTGAGAGGGGAGAGGTGAAGGGACCACGCTTTTTCCTCTTTGGAAAGATGTTTTATAGGCAGTGAGCAAACATTGATGGCATTCTTCTGCCAGCCAGTCAGCAAATAGCTTGAGCAAAGGAAAGGGGCAGAGCAGCTCCTGTGGGTCTCACAAGCCCTGTGAGAACTGGTAGCTGGTTTTGTTTGCCTAACAGCTAAAGTGATTACTTCTGCCACTCAGCCTGAGAAAGTTCCTGGGGCTCCTGGGGACTCCTTCCCATGAAATAATGGCAATTACCATGGTCCTGATCAGAAATGGGGCAAGGGGAGAAGAGGAAGCTGTTTGGGAGGAATGAGTAATTCCTGGTACACTCCCTTTGCTCAGCCTTTAAATTCTTCATATCCATGATCATTGGCAGCTCAAAACAAAAAAACAAAACAAACAAGAAAAAACAAACCAAAAACAAAACTACAAAAAAAACTACAAAAAAAACCAAAATAAAAAGGAAAAAGGCCCAACCAGTATTCTTTGTGAGTATTTTTTGTATTGTTGAAAATTGAGCCCTGAGATGTTAAATACAAAATCAGAAAGAAAAGCCTACTTTACAGGAGAAAGGTGAAAAGAAAGTCTACATTTTCCCTGACATGTTGTACTTAAGTAAATACAGCATAAATAAGGTCATGGAAGGCTCTTCTGCTAATTTTCTCAGCAGCTGCAGAACTGTGGGCTGTTTGTAACTATGCCTCTGAAATAAGTCCTTTCCTTTTGATACTCAGGTTTCAGGGTTTCTGAAGCAGTCTCTTTTAAGTTTTGTTCTCTGCTAGCTTTCCCAGTCTCTGTTTATGTGTTGTGAGCAGCCTTACTGGATTTTGTGGAGCAGGGTGCCCATGGAAAGAGGTGAGCAGCTGCTCAAAACACAGGCAGAGACAGCTCAGGGCCAGAATAAGGTTATTTCTTTACAGGAATTATTTTTCACCTAGTCAGGTGGCCTCGTTGTACAAACTCCTGCTCTTTATGGAGTAAGTCTCTAAACCAACTCTATCACCCATCTTCCATGAAATGTAATCGGTCTGAGCTGCAGAATTTTGTTTTCTGCCCGGTAGGGCATGGATTTTGTTCTGTGATTTCAATGGGTGTTCTATCCATGCTAGAAATGCAGTTGCATGTCTTCTCTTAGAGTGTCAGGAGCTGGGTCTGATCAGCCTCTCCATCACAGTACCACTTCACAGAACTGGGATGAGGATGGAGGGTGAAACTGAACCTGCTAATTATGCAGCACTTGAAGGTATGCAGGATGTGAAGGTACATTCTCAGCAGCTCTCTGTCTTCCTCACTTTACTCACTTTAATCCAAAGGCCATAGGAGTTGAAAAGGTTTCATTGTTGACAGGTCAAGTTCTCAAGAAATTTTATGTATCAGAGTAACCATTTCATATTTGCTTTTTTTTTTTTTGCGTGTATGTGCGTGTGTGTTTGTATAGATGAAAATAATTGTTCAGTGAGTTGTTTGGATTTGCCTCTGCTGCTCCAGATGTTACTGTTAGAATCTGTTAATCAGAAAATATACATGCAAGAAGCTTTTCCCTTTCTGTGTTCTGTAGAAGACTGTACTACTTCTAATAATATACCTGCTAGATCTTTCAGTAGTTGAACTGAATGCAATGTCACCAAGATGGGAACAAATAAAATCTCCTGGTACAAGTAGTCATTAGTTGTAAAAATGAATAATAGAAGAAAAATGTATTTCTTTTAGTAGAAGAATCTATTTCTCTGCTTCTGGATTTGCTTTAACTTGTGAATTGATTTTGCTTTATTATTAGGATGAATGCCAGGTGTTCTTATTGTACCCTTTGCTTCTGTTAATACTCTTTTAAAATAGTCCTGAGTAAGCAGGAAACTTTGATCATTAACAAGACCTCTAGAGTTTATCTGTTTGTCTAATCACTTCTATTTCCCAGTACTGGAAGACTTAGTGCTTGGAGGCAAATGAATTTGAGCCAGGCACAGCTCTGAGACAGAAAATTTCAGGGTTGGATTAGGAATTTACACAAAAATCCTCTCATTTTGCATCTGTATCTCTTGGACTTGGGTCCTGACTGTGGTCATATGTGTTGCCTCACAAATGCAATGAAAACTTATTTATTTACCAGAAATATTTATCAAAATCTCAACCTGGAGGAATTATTAGATTTCACTGTAAGGTTGTGGTTTACATTTAGATTTTTTTTTCCCCTCACTTTATCTCCTTTTGACTAATTCTCACCAGTTTGAAATGTGAAATATCACCATTTATATCACTGATTATTAAAATTAAAACAAACAAAAAAGGCTCCAGACTTTCAGTCATGTGCACATATATGGAGTGCATTCATCCACATCACTTTAAGCTTTAGTAAATTTTCTAGTTTACATGGAAACTTGCTATCTCTGAGGTGCCACATATGCACAAGCTGGACTCCAAATATTCCATTTTAGGATGTGAAATTTCAATTGTTGTAGCACTTGTCTCATGCTTCAGTTTGAGATCCAAAATCCATTGGGTGGAAATGTTCTTCAGGCTGTTCATACCTTTGAAAAATCCCATCCATTGTAGGTCTGTATCACAGTAGATGTGCTCTGGGTTTATTGATTCAGCTTCTGTTGTGAAAGCAGCTGAGGAAACCAGCCCAAACTAGAAATGAGACCAAGTTCTTCATCAAAACCTTCCCCACAATGAGGAGCTGTTTGGGATTAGAATCCCAGTTCATGCTCATTATAGAAATAGTCCTTTTCTGCACTCAGAGCTGACATTTCCCTGAACTTTTTCAAATTAGGATATGGGGATGTGGTTTGAACTCATTGTTAGGACGGTTTTAAGGGCTTCGTTCTTATGCAGACAGATGTGATGCAGTGAATTTCACTGGCTTTAGAGCAGCTTGACAGAGGGAAAAATTAATTTCCTACCAAATCTGATCTTTACCAGAACCTGCCTTTAGCAGCTGACTTGTCTGTTTTGTACTTTGTGGCTTTGTGTTAAGATTTGTTTGTACAATGTCATTATGTACAAACTCTTCCAGAGAGAATGTTGGGTTTTTTTTTCTTTCTCGTAATTAAAACAGTAAGAATTAATGATGGACTGGGGAGGCTTGGTGTCTCTGCAGTAATGAAGTGGACTGCTTTCTGTGGCTAAGAAAAAAATAAGTTAATACAGTGATTATTTTGGTCTGAACTAAGTCCTGTTGTAAAAGATAGAAGTACTAAAAATGTGTTAGACATGGAAAAAAATCACAACCCAGAACAGTAAACACATTGCAACTAAGTAGTATAGCTTCGATTCTAGTGCTCAGCTAATTACAAGAGAAAATATGATCATTTCTTTCAAAATTTATCTTTCTCATGCCATTTTTATCCCTTTTCTTTTTACTTTTTCCTTCTTTTTATTTTTCTTGTAATTATTTTTTTTTCTCCTCTTTTTTCCCACCTGGGAATATTTAAACAAAAGTTACAGTCACTTCTGCTGGCTTTGCTGAACCACATCCCTCTGCCCAAACCAGCAAATTCTGCCCCTCCCTGCCTTTCATTTGCAGTTCTTCAGCTCTCACCATTCCCAGAGGGACCAAGGCACCTCTCAGGGAGCTGCTGGGGCTGCAGGATAAAGCCCAGCCCAGAGCCAGGGGTGCCCAGGCGAGGAGAGGAGAGAAGCTGGGGAAAGGGGCAGTGATTGCCCTGCTTGTGTCATCAGGGAATAGCAGCTTGCTGAGAGTTTGGGTTTGTTTTTGAGAAACCCCTTAAATGCTGGCAGCTCAGGCTGTTTGTATTTAAAGTTTTGTCCCTTTTGTTTGTGAAAAGTATTCGTGCCTCACTCTCCCAAGAACAGCGTCTCTGACTGAGTCACGTTGCCTTGGAAGCACAGCAACGTGGAAAGGTGGAGTCACTGACTTTGGACTTGCAGGATCAGCTAAAAATTGAGATATCTTATGCTGTTTTATGTTTTATGTTATGAGCCTAGCAGAGGGATTATGTGTTACAAATTTTTCCTTAATGATTTGTAGTTAATTTAAGAATATATGGAAAAGTCCTTCTATGGAGACAGATCCTGACTTCCCTCTGCCTTGGATTCAATGCAGCACCCATCATTCTCAGGTTTTCCTACAAGCCATGCTGAAAGTCCTGTTCT
The DNA here is from genome assembly GCF_049639895.1 of Pseudopodoces humilis. NCBI lineage: Eukaryota > Metazoa > Chordata > Aves > Passeriformes > Paridae > Pseudopodoces > Pseudopodoces humilis. Next base: position 33,843,524 of record NC_142207.1, on the reverse strand, counting down.
AACTGTGTCCCTCCTGCATGTCATCATGCAATCTCATCCGTGGCTTTATGTCCATTCCCTTTCCCATGGCTGTGTGTTGAACCCACAGGACACATCTGGGTTTCCTGTCCTGGGGCTGAAATCCCCCTGTCCATTCAGCAGACTCGATGTCTTCTCATTCTCCTGCTGAATGAGAGCTGGTTTTCACTCCCATCTGCTCCCTTGTTGTTTCACACAGCTTCTGGAATTATATCATTCATTCTCCTTTGCTGCTGTTAATTCCTTCATAAGAAATGTGTCAACCCAAATTCCTACTTAAAATATGTGCGCTGAAATGTTTCCAAAACTTTTGGTGCTTGCTAGGCCAGCTGCTTATTGTGATGTACCTGTTTGTTCAACACAGACCAAGACTCTGCTGTTTGGGTGTTGGAAATGCAAACACAAACATTAATATTGCTCTGGGATCCTGTTTTCCTTGGCAGAGGAAGGAGGCCTGGCACTGCGGGGCCACCAGATAGAAATTATCCATTGACACTATGAATGCTACAGCAGATATTAGAATAGAATGAAAAGATAAACTCTTAGATCTTTCAGGGGGAAGTTTGAGAGTCAGATGTTTGGGGAATGTCTTTCTCTGAGTCTTCTTGCAGCTCCATGCTGTTGCCCACGGTTGTGTTGTAAACCCCCAATCCTCAGGGGAATTCTGAAATCTCCACCTCCACAAGCTCTTCTGATTTCATTTAAACCAAAACCAGAGAAGTTTTCCCTCACTATCTCTGAGGCTGGGGGTACAGGGTGGGTCAGGCATCTTAGGAAAGCCTAAGCTGGCTCTAAAGCAAAGGCTGAGGTTGGATGCAGCCCAGATGTTTTAGCCTCCGATGTAGCTGTGGAGCCTGGAAACACCACAGGGAAGGACACTGGATCTGCACCCAGCTGGCCAGTCCTGTTTGGGGCACTGCAGAGTGCCACAGGCAGGTCACTGGATATTCCTGTGTCCCCTTCCATCTGCAGTGGTCACTGTCCTGTAGAACTCACCTTGCAGAAATGATGATATCCCCAGCCACAACAAGGTGCTCTAAAGCTTACCAGAGAACAACTTACTCCTCCCCAAGGATCTCTACCTGAACCAACCAAAAGTCCCCTGTGGACTGTGGAGGGCTGGAGAACAGCTGGTTTTGAGGGCTTTAGGTCCCTTTCCACCACTGAGTTCTCTCTGAAGGCCCTGGTGCGTCATGCTGTTGCTGCAGGTGCACTGCTATCCAGCTCGAAATCCTACTGCAGACGCATCCAGGACAAAAGGCACAGGTTCATTTTGCTTTGCTGGGATGCTGGGCAATCTGTGTGGCAAAAGGAATGGAAACAGAAGCAGCCAGACTCTCCAAGACAGCCTGAAGGCAGGTTGTCCCTGGCAGTCTCCCTTGTGGACTCTCAGCTGTTTAATAATGCCTTGAGCCTACAGTGCCTTTTTTTTTCCTTTGGTGGGAGTACTAATCACAGTCTCATCTATCTGGATGCCTATTTTTATGAAACTCATACAAAGATAATATCTTTGAGACCTTTTCTCCCCTGTCCAATCTGAATAAATTCAACCAACATTTTGAAAAGCTATTGCAAGGGAAACTGAAGGGAGACACAGAGATTGCAATGAGGGTAATTTCCATTGAAAACCAGCCTAAGTCAAAAAAGTTCTAAGAAAACTCAAGCCCTTACACATATCTTTCTTTTACAGGAAATTGCTTCCTTTCCATTTTTTAAGGGAGATTTAAGTAACCATCCAGCCCTGTCCTGAGGGGGAAAAGCCAGCACTACATAAACACACTTTGGGCCTTATTTTATGGAGGGCAAACCTCACATAGCTCTGATAGCTGCCACCTGCTTCTGCTGAGGTGTAAGCTCCTGCTCAGGACAGAGACTATACTGGAGCACCTTCAGACCACAAACTGGACCACTCTGGCACATCCAGGACAGCAAGCCTGGCATATCCTTCTGATCATCCCTGTAAGAGCAGCAATCAGTCCCTCAGTACTCCAGAAGGTTCACCTTTACTTGTCATACAGCTGCATTTCATGTCTTGCTATGAGCTGGGATTACAGCCAACATAAGAGACACAATTCTGCCAATGTTAAACACTGAAAAATCAAGGCCAAAGTCTCTTTCTTAAAAAAAAAAAAAAGAAGAAAAAGTTAGAAATACTTACTGGGTTCTGTTCTTATTTGCCTTTTGGCCTTCCAGACATCAGGGTATACTTTAACACTGTGTACATGCTCACCCATTCTTTGATTTTGGTTTAAATGAAATCAGAAGAGCTTGTGGAGGTGGAGATTTCAGAATTCCCCTGAGGATTGGGGGTTTACAACACAACCGTGGGCAACAGCATGGAGCTGCAAGAAGACTCAGAGAAAGACATTCCCCAAACATCTGACTCTCAAACTTCCCCCTGAAAGACCTAAGAGTTTAGTTCATCTTTTCAATCTATTCTAATATCTGCTGTAGCATTCATAGTGTCAATGGATAATTTCTATCTGGTGGCCCCGCAGTGCCAGGCCTCCTTCCTCTGCCAAGGAAAACAGGATCCCAGAGCAATATTAATGTTTGTGTTTGCATTTCCAACACCCAAACAGCAGAGTCTTGGTCTGTGTTGAACAAACAGGTACATCACAATAAGCAGCTGGCCTAGCAAGCACCAAATGTTTCCCATTCCTGAGTACCTCCTGTCCAGAGGGGACCATGGCTATCATGAGTTTGAGGCCAGGTAATCTGTCACAGACATTCCCACCCAATTTCCCACAGGAATTACCTCTCTCAGTAGTTTTCCTGAAGACAGGGTCTCTCTGACCCCTTTAGTAGTCTCTGCCCTTGAGTGTCATTCAGCAATTCAAGCAAGGATGATCCATCATCTCGTGGGTTGGGGTGTGCTGGTCTGCAGCTCCCCAGAGCAGCTGCAGGAAGCCCTACCTTCTGTTCAGGATAACTGGATGTAAATTGGGCTTTGCATTCTTTCTTACAGTAGAACTTCATGCCTTTGTGATCAATGAGGCCCCCTGGAACTCTTTGGAAAAGCAGTTCTGTGAGCAGAAGAGCTGCTGAGAGCTGGTTGCCTGTGATTTATGGCTCGTGATTAGGTTATCTGGAATTTAATATGTTCCTAGTGCTAGTTAAAGTATCCTCAATAATGTCTCTCTCTTATGTGGAGTCTCTTGTGCCCAAGAAAGATAGCGATCACAATTGCAGGAAAATATTACAGCCTTACTCCTCTCCTTGCCTACCTGCTTTTAGGAAACTCAGAAGAAATTTCTGAGGCAAGTGTAGTGTCAAATCAGGTTGAAAACACTCATAAACTCTCAGAGACAGACAGAAAAATAAATATGCATGTCACAGCTGCATCAGCCTGATTTCTTAGGGAGCCAAGCGTGGCAAAGGAGCGGCAAAAGAAAGTAAATGTCAATTCCAATGAAAACAGTAGTGGTCATGTGTGAGCAGATGAGGTACAGCTTCTGACAAGCTCTCACTGTCATTTATTCTGTCTGTGCTTGGCTAGGAATTTATCAATGAGTATTTCTGGAATCTGGGGTTGGAAGTGCAGCGTGCCATAAATAATGTAATAAAATAGTGATGTTATTGTGGTGAGATTTGGAGAGGTTGTGAGGGTTTACCGGGGAGGCAGAGCCAGAATTACATATGTGTGTGTTATAATCCAGTCAGAATAAATTCATAGCAGTCCATGTGTGATCCCAGACATGCTCACCCACCTCAGTGCCTCTAGAAAAGCTCTTTCCATCAGTCCATAACACCTGGTGGGCAGCTTTTATTGACCTGATTGTTTTATCCTCTCCTCAGAGACAACTTGATTCTCCCTGCCTTGCTCCTAAAGAACCCTCACTGTAAATACCTTCTTAAAGGTATTTCTGTTGTGGGGTCATGTTGTGCCTCTGCCTATGTTCTAACCAATGTGCTTCAGTCAGGGTAGAGAAATATTTTGAACCTGGTGCATGTTAGTTTTAATTGGAGAGAAGAAAAAACGCAGCATGATTGGGTCCTTGGGGAAATGGTGATTTTTGACAGCTGATCCTTTGAAAAACCTCAGCAGTTTTAAAGAGAGAAAACTGTGAATGAAGCAGCCAAGAGATGGAGGAACAGCTGAAAAAATTCCAGCCAAGAGAGTGTGGGAGCTGTGGTCAGAGATTTCTCATGTTTGGGTCTGATCCAAATGAACCAAGAGCAGTGTGAGACTTTTCTACTCACTGCAATAATTTTTCTATTAGCAGACCCTTTTAGGAATCGTCTCATTTCAGTACTAAGAAGAAGATGGTTCCTGTGTCTATTTGTCAGAAACAGTTTGGGCACATTTGAGTGTTGGACCAATAGCCTGAAGCATGGAAATGCTGCTGCAGAATTGCAGGAGGAACAGGGACACCCCCTTAGCCAGGGTGTCGGTGGCTGATGGCCAGAAGGTCTTGGTCACAGGTTAGAGGAAAAGGCTGAAGCCTCTTGAAAGCCCTTTGGCTACTCCTGGCCATGTCCTGTGTGAATTCCATAGCCAGGGCTATCAGTTTGGCATCATAAATCACAGGAAAAAAATCATGGCTATAGTTTAGAGTGAGAGGCAAAAGGTGATGGGGTCATAGCTGAGGAGAAAGCTCAAGTGTGAGTCTTCTTTGAGAAGACTTGGGATTTTAGAGGAGCCCAGGGCTGCTGGGTGTCCTCTGCTTCCCCAATGAATAACTTTGCCAACAGTTAAAATCCATTTCAGCTTGATTTGTACATTCCATCTGGGTGCTGTGCAGTGGTAGCAGCACTGACCCAAGGCTTGAACCTGTCTCAGTTGTAATTGGTGGAAAAACTCCTTTAAATTCAGAAAATCAGGTATTAAGACACTTAAAATGTTACTATCAGTGGAAATACACCTGCCCTGATTGCTCTGTGTTCCACTCAGGTCACATGTTTCAGCTCAGCAGCTCTCAAAATTTCCAATATATTCACCACCCACATGCTCAGATCTTGAGATGTCAAAGTCATGAGTGCTTTTATTTCTTTTCAAATAAGTCGTGGTATCCCTGGCTCTGGAGACAACCTAACAAATAAGTAGCTGTAGCTGAAGTATTTGCTGTAGCTGGGAACTGTACAGAGATCAATTAAAACACTCAGTTCACGCTCACTGAGAAGTTTCTCAGATTTGGGTACTAAAATCTCCAGAGCTGGGATTCACCTCAAAATAAATGGATTTCAAAAGCTTGATATTACTTCAAATATTCCTTGATATTACTGTCAGATATTCAGACTTTTCTGGGATCTAGGGAAAAAAAAAAAAAAAAGAAGAAAAGTTTTGTTTAGAGGCCATGATAAAAGATTCTATTTAGATTTTTACTACTTTAGAAGTAGTTTCTCCCCTATGCAGGATTGTGGTCCCTTCGTAGATCTTCAGAGCCCCTTTACAAGAGGAATTGAATTATTTAGCAGGTTTCTCCAGCCATTATCAGAGAGCACACTCTGTTTATGTGGCTGGCCTCTCCTGTTCTGTCACTGTCATAAGCTACTCAATTAGAAAAGGGAGAAAAAAAAACCCCTATGTAATGGGTAACTATGGTTACCTGTGATGTGGGTTTTTAAGAAGTGCTCAGAAACCTAGTGGCAACAGAGTTTCGAAGTTCAAAGCTGTAATTTATTCAAGAACTCTCTTGAATCAGAGTATCAAAAGCATTTAGAATAGATTCAGAACATTTTCTTTTGTGGAACGGTATTGCAGTCCTAGCAGAAGCCGGTGTGCAGGCAGACTGCTTGCTCTGCTCACGTGGTGAGAAAATAGGAGAGGGTAAATATGTCCTTGTTCCACTTTTCTCCTGCAGAGCCAAGGTGGTCCTGGCACTGGAATAGCTGGTGAAAGTGGTGGTTTCTGAAAGCAGTGCTTCCATTGTCCTGTTGTTTCCCTGTTTACCCTGAAATGGTGATTTTAGAAGTGGTGAAAATACAGAGCCCCGAAGCTGCATGAGCTTCAGGGGCATCTTTCAAATAAAGGTGCCTACCTCTGAAATCCAGCCCCAGTCATGCTGTTGGCTCAGAAATGAAAATAAAATCCTCCATGCCTAATTTAATGAGGACACAGGGTAGTGCTAACAGCTTTGAGTTGGACTGAAAGTGCCCTGTGAAACATATGTCTTGAGGTATAAGATCTCCCCTCTCGGATGGTTCAGGGGGATCAGTGGAATTCTGTACATATTTGCCTTCTGCAAAGCAGGGAGCTGTTGTGGGCTCTTCCTGTGGGATTTTTGTCTGAACACACAAGACAGTGCCACCACAGTGTTCCCTGTCTGCCCCCTGGGCATTGCCCAAGAGAAGGGGAAAGTCATTTCAGCAGTCCAAAAACACTGTCTCAACCAAACCAGGCAAGTACACAGGGTGCAGGAAAGACCTGTTTTTGTCACATATTTCATTATCATAGCATGAATCATGAGATGAATACTGGAAAGCTTTGCATCCATGACATGCCAGTTTATCAGCACTCTTCCAGTGGAAAATCACCTGCTACAGGGTCAGGAGTCATTTCCCAAGGAAGCTGTCCAGAAAATGTCTGTAATTAAGAGAAGACATTGGACTCAACCCCCTGTTAGATGTTTGCTGGGTCCCACCTTCACACAGGTGGTTTTGCTTTGCCCTGAGTTCATTTCCTTGCAGGCCAGCAGAGAAACTCTGAAGGGCCTGAATGCTTCCCCCAGTTCCTCCTGTTTAGCTGACTTGAAGCACACAGCATGTAATTTGTTAAGGGTGCATAAAACTGGGGGTGTTGCAGTTCAGGCAGGTGCAGGGCATGGCCATGAAAGGTCAGGGTATGGTATGGCTTGAAGTGTTGGAGAGTTTCCAGTGCTTGCACTGGGGCTGTGCTTGTTCTGAACCTGAGGGAAGACTGTGCTTGTATCTGTTAATCTGGAGGTTCCTTATTAATAGGCTGCACACTTCATTGATTTTTAATTAATTTCTGAAGAGACACAGAGGATAAGTGCTGCACCCCACAGACATCTCTGTACTTATTGCAGTCCACATCTCTATTGATTGCCTGCCTAAGGAGCAGAAGTAATCCATTTTAAATACACTTTCTTGGAGAGACTGAATGCACTGCACAGTACACTCTCCCGACTGTAATTGCATTGGCAAGAGGTCAGTGCCTGGCTAGGGGAGAAGTAGCCCATTGTTCAGATTTGCTGCTATGGGCTTCCTTCCAGGAAAGCCAAGTGATCTCCTTGATGGGCAGTTTGGAGCTACAGGATCAGGAAAGCGCTGGTCACAGCTCCCCCATTACAGCTGCACTCTTTTATAGGCTGCTTTTAGCCCTCCTGCCTCCTCAGGGGAAGGAGCTGGAGCTGGTCTAACTGAAGCCATTTATGTAAAGGAGAAGAATGGCATTCAAAGAGCCTGTTCAAACCAATACCTGTCTTTGGTTGCCACTTTGAAAAGCATCAAACACTTTCCAGGAGTATGTGATCCACTGGGAACTGAAACCCAAAGTCTCCCCAAATCAGCAGACAGGTATGTTCCTTCTGCTGACAAGTGTAGCACAGATTACTATGATTTTCTTTTGAAATTGCAATTTGGAACAGCCTGTGTCATAAGGACTGTGATCCTGCCAGTCTCTAAACTGTTGTTACTTTGCAGTAAATGTTATTGCCCGGCAAGGAGAGTTTTGCAGTGATAAGTTTGTTATTTAAGGCAGTTAGTGCTTGTTTAAAGGCCTCTCTCACAGAAAAAGGTGGTGCAATGATACACTCATTGTAAGCACAGCTGTGAGCTGCAATTTCCCTCTCCTCTTTGGGCTGCAGCCCCCTGAGCTGTGGTTTTCTTCAGAGCTGGGAGAACATCCCTTTGGGAATAAGGAGAGTAGCACAGTCTGTCCACACAGCCCAGGAGGCTGGGACACCTGGTCTAGGTGAAGGGGTAACACATGCAGTATGACCCAGCTGGCATAGGAGAGCACCTTGCACCCAGCTGTCTCAAGAAAGCACCTGAGTTAATTGCAAAATGGAGATTAATCACAACTCCACAGCTCCCTCCCTCAGAAATCTCATGCTTGGGAATGAACTTTGCAGCAGCTGCACAGACATGGCTGTAGGTGGGACCAGAACTCAGAGTCACACCCAGTATGGCCAGTATTGAAATATGTACCTGGTCTGCATCTTATTGCTTAGACTACTTAATATATTTATGTAACATCTTTCATCAGAAGAATGTGAAGTGCTTCACAGACTCTTTACATTCAGCACCAACTAATCCAGAAAGCTGCATAATTTGAGGGAGCCTGGGAGACAATCCATCTTTCCACAGGAGTTCAGACAAAGGACGTGTTTGATGATGCAGTGGAACAAAATCCCCTTCTGGTGTTACCTGAGGAGCTTCAGCACCAACCCAGGACAGAGAGCTTTATTTCAAAGGCCCCACAAGCTCAGAATTGAGAACCAGTCAATTCAGCAGTGACCCACTTATCTGTGCCAGGAGGGGGTGAGATGACATTCCTGAGATGTTAATTTAGGATTGGATTGTGTCTGGGCCCATCAAAATGTCTGCTCAGTCCAGTCAATTAAGTATTGAAATGTCATAAACTTATGAAATTGCTTCTCCTCTCACTTTTTTTCTTCTCTTTCTCCCTTTATGAGTCACCTGTCATTGTGGAATAGACTGCATTTCCCCTGTAATTCTCATCTAATCAGCCTCATAGCCTCTTTCCTTTCACTTTGGCTTCTTGAGTTTGTTCTGACCTGTTGTGCTTTTGCAGCACCTTTATTTTGTGTCCTGGGATGGAGTTTAGCAGTGTAGTAAATCAGGCTTTTGGACTCCTATTTCTGGAACAGATAAACAGCAGCTGCCACATGGTGCAAAGCAAATATCTGATGCTGACTTCTTTTTATCCAGACTTGTTCTTCTGATGTGCAATTGCCAGGGGTAGTGTGTGTCCTCCTGTGGTTGGTATGAAGCCAACTCATGCCAGTTTTGTGCTTCAGCTGAGCCAGCCCACCTGTGAGCAGACAGAATCTGTACTTCTGGGTGAGCCACAAGTGCAGAGATGTAGGTCTGACCTGAGTTCAAAATACCACCTCTCTTTGCTCTTGCTCAAGTTACCTGTGCAGGAGTTTGGTTGCCTTTCCATAGGGACAATTATCCAGCTGCACTGGGATCCCATCTCTTGAGTCAGGTACAGATAGTCCTGGTCTTGCTTCTGTGTACTCTGAACTGTTTAGTCTGAAAAAGATTCAGCAAAGTCATGGCAGGACTGTGAGGACAATGCTGTTATCAGCAGTGTCCCCTCTGATCGTGTCACAGCTGCCCAGGTGGCAGATCTGGCAGAGTTTCTGTCCTCTGGTGCTGCTCAGGTGGACAGGACTAAAGCAGCTGTAGGCAAACCCAGATAGTTATATCAGCTTTGTATCCTAAATGCATCTGAAGATGGCCAGCTTGAGCTAAAAGCACTTTTACCCTGAGATACAGCTTGCTACACATTAATAGCACATTGCTTCAAACTTAAACTGGAGAGAAGTGAAACTTTGGGAGAGCTTGTCAAGTGAGCAGGAGATGGAAGAAACACATTACTACCACATAAACTTTCTTAGTGTGCCCTTTACCAAAGAGACAGAAATTAACTCACCCCTTATAATTGCATTGAACTCCTAAATATTTGGGCTTACAGCACAGCCCAGGGTGCAGGACTGGTTTTCTCTCCTAGCTTCACCAGGGTTGGCAGAACCCCAGACACTTTCAGAAATCCTTGGCAGGTGAGCTGGTGGAGCTTAGTGTGAGGTGTGAGTCCCCAGCTGGGGCTGGCAGCATCCCCCTTGGCTGGGAGGGTGACCTGCAGTGCCAGCTCCCACTGAGGACATCACACCTCTGAGCTGTGCCTTTCAGAGCCAGCCTTCCTCTCCCACAGCTCTCTGCACCAGCAGCAGCCTGGATTGTAACTTTTTTAATCTGTTTATTCTCTATCTCTCTTGATTCTGTTGTATTTCTTCTCACATGTGGATTTCTCAGTCTCCTCTGAGCTGAGCTCCTTGGGGATATTCCCTCACAGGGAGTCCCTCTTATTTCAGTCCTCCAGGTCAGAAGAAAACTCCAAAGCTCGTCAGGATCTCGTTTCTCGTGTTTATTAGGATGTTATCACAAAACTTGGCAGGCTTTTCCAGACTTTTTGCTCAAGTTTAACTCACTACAACCTGGCACATTTTGGCTCTGATGGCACAAAATGGCCCCGAACTGTGCAGCCTTTTTATCTTTATACTTATTCTTATCCAATTAACAATAGAAAGATAGATTATTTTTCTTAATGACCCAATGACCCATCACCTGTGTACTACATTGCAGCATTTTCTATCCAATCACCTACTATTACCCAAAAACCTCTAGAAGAAAATGAAGAAGAAAGAAGAAGGATAAGAGATAACACCCTAAATCCTCCAGCTTGCCTTCTGCTCTCTAAACTAACTTAAACTCTAAACTCTAACTTTTTCACCCAGTGACTTAAGAAAACTCTCTAATCTACACACACTTCTAGCTTTTCTAACTTCAACAGCTGTTTTTATGTATCACCATGAAAACATGGCCATAAATTTCACGTTGTATGAAATCCTGTGTTCTCCTGGATCTCAGAGCCAGCCATCAGAGACAGGGGCACACACTCCGTGTCTCAGACTCCAACACGGATGAGCGTGGATGCTCCTGACAACAAAGGGCACAGTGTTTCCCCTGAAAGTGTATTTAGCCCCAGGCAAAATTACACCTTTTCCATGGGGTATGCAGGGGAAAAGATGATCATTTGAGGCTTTCTACAGTGATTCACGTTATTAAGCAAGTCTTGAGTTATTAGGTAGGTAAGAGAGCGGTCTCCAAGGCTGCAGATTACTGTCCATGAGAATTGAGTTGGACTTGAAATTTCCTTCCTTAATGTACCTGAAGAATGAATTTGATGAATCTGCCACGTGTGCTGGTGAGTGGAAGTTATTATTAAGAAAAAAACAAACAGGCTGCTCTTAATTCTTGGGTGAGATAAGATCAACATGCCCTCAATTTAGGAAAACAATTATATTCAGTGTAGAAAACAACCAAAAATCACACTGAAAATAAAATATTTATAGGGAGGTTTGCTGTGGGCTGGTATTGCTGAAGATCTTGGGGCAGGTGGAGGTCTTTAAACTTTTTAAATTTGATTTGTTCTTGCAAAATGATGTCTTGCAAGACAGAAGACATATGTTAAACTTTAGTCAGTGATTCAACGCTCTGCAGTTCATCTCCAGCAATTATCCCAAAAGGACTTTTTGCATTTCATGACTTACCTGTTTGAATTCTGCCCTGAGTAATGAGTATCTTCTTTCTGGAGATGAAATCCAGGCACCTGAGGGAAAGAGCTTCCAGGCAGGACTCATGCAGTTCAGGGCTTGGCATTCCCTGCGCTGTAGCTGCCACTTTTGAAACAATTCCAGAAGCATCCTCAGCAGGGAGGTGGGACTCCAAAAAAGGGTAGGAAATCAAATTACAGCATCTGAAATAGTCTGTGCTCATACCTCTTACACTCTGAGCTCTACAAATGGAGGCTGTGCTCAAAAGCTTCCCTCAGAAACTGAATTTCCCTCAGAAATTACAGCAGAAAGTACCACTGGTTGTTATAATAAAGTAAGAGAACAGAAAATTATGGCCACAGCTTCAAGGCAGATCTCAGGGGACAAACCCATGATTTGCCAGAAAAATTTCATTTTCCTTTTCCAAAAAATCCTTTTGTTCTCCTATTTCCTCCACCAGCCTAGTTTTGGTGATACTTCCACAGCACTGGAAATTCTAATACGTTATGAACCTAAAGCTAGTTTAGAGTTTAAGCTAGTTTAGAGAGCAGAAGACAAAATGGAAGATTTAGGGTGTTGTCTCTTTTCCCTCTTCTGTCTTCTTCATTTTCTTCTTCTAGAGGTTTTTGGGTAATAGTAGGTGATTGGATAGAAAATGTCACATTGCAGCACACAGGTGGGTCATTGGGTCATTAAGAAAAATAATCTATGTGTCTATTGTTCATTGGATAAGAATAAGTATAAAGATAAAAAGGCTGCACAGTTTGGGGCCATTTTGTGCCTGCAAGGCCAAAGTGAGCCAAAAAGGGCAGGATGAATTGAACTTGAGCAAAAAGTCTGCCAAGTTTTGTGATAACATCCTAATAAACACGAGAAACAAGATCCTGACGAGCTTTGGAGTTTTCTTCTGACCTGGAGAACTGAGATAAATGGAACTCCCTGTGAAGGAATATTCCAGAAGAGCTCAGCCCAGAAAGGACTGAGAAATCCAGGTGTGAGAAGAAGTACAGAAGCAGAATCAAGAGAAAAACAGATTTAAAAAGTTATAGTGATGTTGCTGAGGAGCAGTGCAAGGTGTTGGTGTTTATCTTTCTTGTTCTTGAGAGAGTGTGAGGTTAGTGATGAATAAAATAGAATCTTACTGAATCTAAAATCTAAAATAGAATCTTACTAAATGACACTAAATAATAGCACAACATTAGAATAAATGGAAGTAAATGAATAGAATAAATGTCCTAAAGCATAAGCCTATAGGTTTAAAAAAATGCTTGAAATTACAGACAGTAAAATAAGACCCAAGAGGCATGGTTAAGAATTTGGTTGTATAACTCCTTCAATGAAGGATGTTTTTGTACACATTGCCATCCATTCCTGCCATCCTTAACCAGAAACAGGAGGCTAAAGCCTTGCTACAGGTCATCTGTTTTGATTTTGACAGGAAAAATTCTGTGTTTTCATTTTGCCCAAAAGAAATCTGCAATATTTTCACACTGTTTCAGTGCTGAGAGGTACAAGTTAATCTATTAAAGATTATAATTTCATATGGGCCTGATATATTCTGATGCCAGCAGAATTCCCTCACGAGCTGGTATCACGGTGTGGTTCTTGTGTGACTCACAATGCCTTAGCCCATGAGATTTATTCATCTTTTCTTTCCTAGCAGTTTTAATTCGGTGTCAAAAGACATAATTCTTTTAAAGACTTACAATTCTGATGGTCAAAAGCCAAAAGTACTGACTTGCACTTGGCAGGAGGGTGTGTTTGCTTCAACAAGAGGTGCTTCTAAAGAATAACTTCAGTTGCTTTTATGCCAAAGAGTCCCTGTGTCCTCTTCCAAAACCCCTTCATGTTGACTGCATGAGGTAGTGTTTATGCCAAATGTTCTCCCACGTGTTTGTAAAGCTTTTCCTGGTGTTTGCACTGAAATTTTTCACCTAAAACCAGTTTGGGGCTCCATTTGATGCTTTTTGTGTAGACATCCATGTTCATAGAGTCCTAGAGATGGAAGGGACCTTAAAGCCTTAAAGCCCCTCCAGCTCCACCCCTTGCCATGGGCAGGGACACCTTCCACTATCCCAGGCTGCTCCAAGCATGTTTTAATGTTTTCTCCTCCAAGCCCCATCCATCCTGGCCTTGGACACTTCCAGGGGCAGTCACAGCTTCCCTGTGCCAGGCCTGGGTCCAGAGACCTTGGGAGGCAGCTTGTATGGGGACAGGTACCTGGGAGCTCCTCAGGTACCTGGGAGCTCCTTAGGCTGTGAAGGGATAATAAAATCCGGCCCATGGCACTGAGTAATCTGGTTATTTTAATCACTACATGTGACTCTCTGAATTATCATCTGTATTACGGGATAATATGAGCTCTTTGGTATTCAGCAATGACTTTTTAAAAAATTATCATATATATTGTACAGAGCTAATATATTAAGAGATACCTTAAAGGCAATTGTCAAGTGTGTGATTTCATCTCTAAGTTCTAATAATGGTGGTTAATGTCATAAATGCCTTTTAATGAAATTATAGGCTTGTAACCCTGCCCAACTATCCTTTGTGTGTCATATAATTAATAAGACCAAGCTTTGGTGTTGATCTCAGTGTCACAAAGCATAGTGCAAATTTCCATACTGATGGTAGATGGTTAGTCTCCCATCAGAATAAGAATAAGGTTAAGGCCAGGCAGTTTGAGTATATGTTACCTTATCTCTAAAGGCAGCTGGATGGGCTTGTTAACAGAATATACTTCTAACAGAATATATATGCTCATAAAAAAAAGGGGCCATTGATCTAATGCCTTATTATAATACTACAGGCAATATTTTAAGGGAGTGAAAAGGTGAGGGAGTTGCAGCACTTGGAATAAAGAATTGTTTTCCTTCTAATCCACTGAGGATAGTGAAAATTTGTGACCAGCTAAAAACCATTTGAAGATGGACAAGAATCTTTATCTTGAATTAAAGACACTTGTCTGGAACATAACGGAGCTGGGATTGTTTCCCAGTGTGCTCTAATTTCTGGGGGTGCTTTGGCTAAATTGATTATTTTTTATGGTCATTAGATTTCCTGTCTGAAGAACAAGGGCCGTAATATTTCTTCTCTTTGTCTCACGTTTCCAGATTTTAAGCTTGCTGAAGCAAAAGAGTTATCTGTGTGTTATTTTGTGGTGTTTTTTCCCCCTTTGGTAATTGAATCTTACAGAATCATTCATACTGGACTAACTCAAGGTCACCTAATCTTGCCTCCTGTTCAGAGCAAGAGCAATGTTGAACTCCTGCCCTCTAGACACTTTTCTCATTGTAAATACTCATAATTGGACCAGCCATTTTACATGCCACCAGTGAAAGTTAGCTCTCAAAAGAACATATAGGACTTATTAGCATTATTGTACTGTTCTTGTTCCTTCAGGGAATGATGTACCTGGAAGAGAGGAGACTCGTTCACCGGGACTTGGCAGCCCGTAACGTCCTGGTGAAATCACCAAACCACGTGAAAATCACTGACTTTGGCTTGGCCAGGCTTCTGGAAGGGGATGAAAAGGAGTATAATGCTGATGGGGGAAAGGTGAGTGTCTGGAGGTAAATCTGCCATGCTGTGACAAACCTCCTGGAGTTACTCCTCACACCAGTGTGTCCCTGTGGGACTAAGAGAGTCTGTCAGTGCCTCGCAGAAGAACTCTGTTGTGAAAGCACACGCAAAAGATCCTCATTTTTTGCACAGGGAGCTCCTCCAGGCACTGAAATGTAATTGCACGAGCAGTTTTCACAATCAGAATTAGGTTTATTTCATGTGGTTCGGTTTGAGTCTTGTTTTGAATACTTCAATGAGTGATGGATGTTCTGGGGCATTCCTGCCCAGCCTCTTTCTCTGGACAGTACTCACCTCAATAACCCATTTTTCCAGACAAGTAATTTTTTGTGAAAACAAAAGGGAAGGCCACAGAACATGAGAATTTAGCTCTTCTATCACACTGGAAGAGCTTGCATATGTTATGTCTTGCATCCGCCACTCCAATACCATGCTGAATGCACTAAAAGACAGCTTGAAGATAATTTTGAAACCAGCCATTTCCCCCTATTACTTTCCAGCTAACCACACCACAGCCATGTAGTGCCTTACCTCATTTCTTCCAGCTTCAGATTAATGCATGATAAAATTCAGAAGGCAGTAAGTACATGGTGCTTCTGGCTGCTCCCTAAACATCTTGAAACTCCCCATTTCAATCTGTCACAGAATCCCAAAGGACTTGCTTCACCTGTCATTCCTTTTCCTGGATGTTCAGTTTGCTATCTGTGGATTTTTGTGCTCACTGGTGCCCTTGTCTGGGACGAACAGTTTGACGGAAAGCTGTTGCCAGTGTGTGCTGCTCTCCAGGATGAGCTGCTGCCCTTGGATCACCTGTGCAGGTGGAGAGTGAAGAGCTTGAGAGGGGAGCCACCAGTGTTTTCCCATTTCCCCATGGAAAGCAAGATGCCTCCTGGCAGGGAAGGTGGGGTTTTGGCAGCTTTCCCAGATTCCTTCATTTCTGTAATCCTCGGTAACCCCTCAGCCTCCTCCCTCCATCTGACAGTGATTGACAGAAAAAGAGCTGATCCTTGCAAACCAGCTATTCCCTGGCAGCTGTGGCTTGGACTTGTCACCCTGCTGAGAGCTCTAGAGCAGGATTTATGTCAGATGTACCACTTCCCAGGTCCAGAAAAGTATCCTGTGAAATCCAAAGGACATTGGCAGCATCAAGTTGTGTTGGGAGCATGCTAAGGGAGGTTCAGACCGAGCAATCAGAGGTTGTCAACAGAGGTGGTGCAGTTTCCATCCTTGAAGGTTTTCAAGTCCAGACTGGACAAACCTCTGAGTAACTTGGCCTAATCTCCCAGGCAGCTGGACCTGCTGTGAACCTGAGGTGGGACTAGAGGCCTCCTGAGTCACTTCCAACCTGAGTTATCCCATAATGAACAAGGCAGCTCTGCTCCTTCAGCAGCTGTTCACACCTGGAACACAGTGGCAATGGAAGCAAAGCACCTCTGCAGAGTTTAGTGGGGGAGGATGAACTGTCTTTGCAAGAGTTAAGGCAGCCTTTATTACAAGGTGCTATTTTTGCCATAACTCTATAGGTTGTGCTCATTAGTGAACTTCATGGAAGGTAGTTTCATAAGGCTTTGAATGAAGACACATCCTCTGCTTTCACACCCACCATCTGTTCAGCTTTTGCCTGCAGTTACTCATCCCTTTGGTTTATTCCAGTACCTCTTCCATAGCTCCAAGTTGGAGGCAACCCATACAAGTCCCTGCCAGGTAAAAATCTCCTGCTTGTTCATCAGAAATTCATCAGACTGCCAGGCTGTGCCTGCCAGGCCCAGCTCAGGAATGGGAAACACCATGAATCCCATGTGAACACAAAGTGGAGAGGGTGGGCTGTAATGCAGGAAGGTTTGGTTTGCCTGCACACCCTTCTCTGTCAGAAGAACAGGGTGATTCACTGCCACAGGAACCTGGGGCTGCTGCCTGGGGAGTAATTTAGTCTGGGGAGTAATTTTCTCATTGCAGTAATGATACAGAGAACTGGGGTGGCTGCATCTCTAACAAACATCAGGAGTTTACAATAAAGCACTGCAAATTCTCCTCATTGCCTGTTCACCATGAAGATGATGATGATGATGGTGAAGTGTTATGGTCACTGCATTTGTAACCTGGCCTCATGAGAGAACAGCTGAGACAGCAGTGTTGCTATTTCAGATCCCAGAGATTGCAAACTGTTAAGGAAAAAAAAAAGCTTCTGCATTCCATCTTCTCTGCTGCTCTTCAGATTCAGGGGAATTATATGAAATTTTTGCACCAGTCCCTCTTTATACAGGTTTGATGAAAAGAAGTTGTTCCACAACTTCTGAATCAGTAAATATCAGAAGGTCTGCAGGTAACTGGTTCATCTTTCTCACCTCCAAGTTTTAGGAGGCACAGCCCCATTCAAGAGGGAAGGAAAAGCCATTTCCTCTGGGGGATAGTGCTGCTTTTTTTTCAAGCTCACCCTTGAAGGAGGCAGGGAGGAAGTTGTTGTCTTCGTAGAGGATCTGTTTGCATTGTTTTAATAATGTATTTCTAAGGTTGCATTTCTCTTGTCCTTCCCTAGATGCCAATTAAGTGGATGGCTCTGGAGTGCATACACTACAGGAAATTTACCCATCAGAGTGATGTGTGGAGCTATGGTAAATCTTCACCTGATCAGTTTAAAAAGTTGTGTCTTTTAAAGCATTAAACCAAGTATGTTAAAGCTATCCTCTTTTCTCAAAGGAGTTAATTCCAGAGGCGTTTGCTCTTCAGGTTTTGGGCTTTTTTTTTGCCTTTAAATGTGTAACTCTAAGCAGGAATTGTTACTGTCTCCTGTGTTACTTCCCTGCTCACTGAAATATATTATCATGATGTTCCCTGCTGGGGTGAGTGCCTCAAGGTCTGGTCTGGTAGCAGTTTGGCTGATTATTATGACAGAAGAAGACCTCTTTCAGCTTAGCCACAGATTCATAAAAATACAGCTGCAGGTCACAATTTTCAGCAGTCTTTGAAAAGCTCAACTCTAAAAGCCATGAATGTCAAAAAACATTTTCAGGCTTATGGGACTTTCTCTACCTAGAGTCAGATAAAAGGGAATTTGTCATAATACAGGGCATATATGGCAAGAGGAAAAAAAAATAAAAGGAAGAGACAAGCTCTCCAAACTAACTAGAACAAGCATCTATTTAATTTCACAGATAACTTGGGAATTGGTGAGCTACACACACAAAGTCATATTTGAGAAATGAGGTGTTTGTTCAGTGTTGCTAATGGCTCTTCAGATGAGCTGTTTGCCACATCTGCTGAGGTCTCTGCCTGTTTATCTGCTATAACTATTACTAATAAAATCATTTATGCCTTTGTCAATGGAAATTTGCAGCAGTGTCTGGGGCTATGGAGTCCTGTTTGCATTTCCTTTTGCCATATCATTTTGAACCAAAAGGGTGTACAGCTCTATTCATTACTCACTTTTACCTGTGGGTAGCAGCAAAAGACACTGTTTGCTGTGGCTGGGTAGCTGCCCTCTTCTAGCCAGCTGAAAAAAAGCCTGAGAGAGTTCAACTGATCTTATAAAGCTGCTCTTTCTCTTCAAATTGTGTATACCCTGGATCACTCAGGAAAAAAAATAATATGCCTTCGTTCATGAAATTAATTTTAAATGCAGGAAGCCCAGAATATCTAAAATCAGAGAGTAAAGGACCATAAAAAATTAACAAGGAGATAAATGAGGGTGGAATAAATGTGATTTACTCATGTGGTGATTTTGCCCATCACTTTTCACATTAGAATGACAGTTGTCAAAATATGGTGCTGATCTGAGGCGTGCTTAAAATGACCTTTGCAACTCAAATAAAAGTTAAACAAAATGGTGTGAGAGCACCATTTTCAATATTTAAGATTCTGTCTGGACACAAATTATTTTACTTATGATATACCATCTTTATTTCCAGCTCTGAAGCCAAAACGAATCCTATGGCTTTTCAAAAAGAGAATTTTGGGTTTGTAGTACAGCACCACTGTAAACTCAGATCCATAAGATGATTTAGGGGAAAAAAATGATAGCAGTGGCTGTGAATGACTTAAAAAGAAAAGCCAGTGACCTAATGTTAGTCAGTGCTGTACCTTTGTGGGAAATTGATGCTCTAAGTTAGAGAACATCTGTGCTTTTTCCCCTTAAAATAATAGAGCAGATCAGGCATTCATTTCCCTTTTTGATAAAAGAGTGTGATGCCTTCTTTTGTTACTGCACCCAATTTACTTTACCAGCTTTCATTTGTCTCTCTTGTGTGCCTCAGGTCTATCATGCCATTTCTTACACCAATAAAAATGAGGGAAGCTGCTTTTCAAGATTACCACAAAGTGCTGTTTCACCATTTCCCACAGTTTTTAAGTGGCAGACCATCATGGTTTAAGCACAGATGGCAGCTAAGCACCGTGCAGCCACTGGCTCAACTCCTCCTGTCCCCTTAGTCCAAATTTTTCCAGGCACTGGTGAAGAAGAAGGGATTGCAGCCCAGAACTGGTCCAGAATACTCTGCTGTGAGAGATTGTGAGGGGATCTGAGTAGTGTGACCTCAAACACTGACGCTCTTTCTTCTGCCTAGGAGTCACCATCTGGGAGCTGATGACCTTTGGTGGGAAGCCATACGATGGAATCCCAACTCGAGAGATCCCTGACCTCTTGGAGAAGGGAGAGCGGCTGCCCCAGCCCCCCATCTGCACTATTGATGTTTATATGGTGATGGTGAAGTGTAAGGAATTGCCACTCTTGCTACCCTTATGCTCACTTCCAGAGGGACACTGGTTTAGAACATTTGCATGGGTGGTCTCTGACAGAGCTGGGAAACAGAGCAAGCTGCAAAACAAAAGCTTCCCAACATCCTGTAAATTCCATTTAAATACTGTCTGCACGTCTTTTGCAATTTTGCAATCGTTAGCCACGAAGGGCCCGGTTAGCTCAGCTCCTTATTACTGGCAGATGTTATCTCATGTATTTGCTGTGAAGTCAAAATTGTATGATTGTTATTGTAAACCCTTGTCATTTCCATGACAATTGATTCTGATGTAAAAAAGATAGTATTAAACATAATTATGGCACATGGATACCCAGCCAGAGAAGGCTGTGAGGAGAAATCCCGTTTCCAAATATTGAGGAAAGAAATCACGAATGTTTTATTGTTAGTAGCAAGAATGATGATTGCAATAGTAATAATAAAAAGTAAAATTAATAGAAGAAAAGCTACAGAGAGGATTATTTTTTATCATTCTAAGTCCACTACAAAAATTTATGAATATTTTTACTCTAGTAAAAAAGGAAAAAAAATCTTCTCATGGTTTCGTCCAACTTTTTTATCTCCGAGATACCCCCTCTAATGACAGTATCCTCCAAGGTTATGCTTCTAATTTAAAAAGAATTAGAAATATCTCTCTGATATTTCTGGCTTAATTTAAGTGAGATTAACATACAGACATCTCATCCATCATATATACTCCTTTCCCTTTTGCTTTGTACACAGAAGCCCTGGAAAAAAAAAAAGCGGAAAGGACAGCTAGAAGTAAATTAAGTATCTTCTGAAAGCAGTTGTAGTGTGCATGGAGGTGTGGAAATTAAATCATGCAAGGGCTTGGCTGAGTGCAAAAATGTCCCATCTGGTGAGACACATCCTTAATAAAAGTCAGTCAGTGCTGATATTTAAGTGTGCAAGATGGAGAAAATTACAAGGTGGTGTTGTGGTCTCCAGGACAGAGAGGAGCCCAGCAAATTAAGAAAAATTCCATGCAGTAAGGAACAATTTAGTCTGGCCAAAACCAGGTGTTCCCCATTTTATGCATCCTAGAATTCTAACTTTCCATTCTTCTGGGTTCTTTATCGCGACTTTTCTTTGGGACAGTGCGATCGAGCACTTCAAACTTGTGCATTTAAAAAATGATTCCCACCCTTGACACTGAACTGTTTTCTTTCTCATCTTTCATCCAGGCTGGATGATTGATGCTGACAGTCGGCCAAAATTCAAGGAGCTGGCTGCTGAATTCTCTAGAATGGCTCGAGACCCTCAGAGATACCTGGTAATTCAGGTAAGCAACACAGGGGTGGGAAAAAGAATTCTGTCTGTGACACCCAACCATTAGGGGTGTTGCCTGTGAGCCTTTTGAGGTTCAAGGTGCTCTTGAACCTAAAGCAAACAGTGACCACAGTGTGTAGAATGGACAGTGTCAGTACCTCAAAAATAAGAATATTAGTAACACAGCAGTCTGAAATTCATTTCCTGAGCTCGTGTTGATGAGTCTCTGGCTTTGTAAGCTGCTCAGTGCTCTTCATTCCCTCATGAAAACGGGGACAAATTTTGTCCATTGGCAGACAGTGGATCTATCTTTACACCAAGGGCTTCCTTGGTTCTAAAATTGGTTAGGCTGAGTCTTTTCCCTGCGCTGCTGAGATCACAAGCAGGATTCTTTTCACTGCCTAAACATGAAAGTTGCTTAGAAGACAGCGAGTTGTGTCACACTGGTACCTCTAATGCTAGGGAGGAGCTCCCCTCTCTGTTCTCCTTACACTCTGAGGGCTCTGGAGGCTTCACATCCCTGTGACAGGGTTATGAGGGGTTCATCCTTCATGGGTTTATCCCATGAATCTGCCCTGTGGCAGCAGGGTGACATCTGGCAAGTACAGGTATCTGGAGCTGGGTGTGCCTGAGTACAATTTCTAATTTAAAAATATTAAAATTAAAAATTTTGCCTGAGTACAATTTCTAATTTTAAAAAAATTAAAATTAAAAATTAAAAAAAAAAATTGAAACAGCCTATTTCTGTGGCAGCCTAGATCTGTGCTTGTGTTTATTACAGCTCAGACTGCAGCCACAGAATAAGTGTAAAGTTCTTAGGTAAGGGCCCAGTGTGTGAGCAGTTCAAAGGAAAATGAAAACTTAAAAGTGAGGTGATGGTGAAACTCCAGAGACCAGAGCATGGTTTGATCCAGGAAATGATATTCTCCTGCTCTGTCTCATGCTGTAGCTGCTCCACATCATGGAGCACAGGACAGAGGTGCTCCTCAGCTTCACACTGATGTAAGAACTCCTGGTGGGAGAGCCTCCAGAAGTGCAGCCAGAGCCACTTTACGTCTCCCAGAAAAAGATTAAAAGATTTTGTTCGACAGGACACGTTTCCTTACTCCAAATACCTCTTTCCCCTGTTTCTCCCCCTGCCCTGCATGGTCTGGTGGATGTTTCATCTCTCTCACATCCTGCAGAACTTTCCATACAGATAGGAGGGAAATCTACCCTCTAAGCCCCTCTGAGTACAAATTGAAATAAAGCAAACATCCTGACACAACAGTTTCCTTGTTATTCCCCACCCCTCTTATTTGACCCTAAATAGCTGAGATATTTCACAAAATATGTCAGAACTTGGGTAAGAAACTGATCTTGTATGGGAAAAAGAGAGAAGAAAGAATAAAAGCTCAATCACAAGAATGCCAGAAACATGGTTTTGCTTGATTCATGCAGTTACTCCCTTTTTGTCATCATATTCCCAGTAAAAAAAGCAAAAACCAAAACAAAACAACAAAACAAACCCACAAATTATGTGGATATAGTGCTTTTGGACAAACAAAGCAGCATGTGTGGTCCCTGCAGCCTGGCTGCCAGGGCATTAGGAAGGCTGAAATTCTCTCTTTGGGAAATTAATCCACCTTTTGATGTTTTTCCTCTCTCAATAAAATCTGTTTAGGGAGATGATCGTATGAAGCTCCCAAGCCCAAATGACAGCAAGTTCTTCCAAAATCTCCTTGATGAGGAAGACCTGGAAGATATGATGGATGCTGAAGAGTATCTTGTTCCTCAAGCCTTCAACATTCCTCCTCCCATCTACACCTCCAGGACAAGAATTGATTCCAACAGGGTAAGAGCAAGCTCTGACTGAAAATATTGGTTATTATAAAAGCACAGGTGGAGATTTAAGCACACCAATGAAACACAGGCCAGCACTGCCTTGGGAATTACAAGCCCCCATTGTGAGGAGAGTGGCTATAAAAATGTTGTCACTGGGCTCCCTGTTCCCAGGGAGTTGTGCCTTGCTGAATACTAAATTAATAGTCCAGCCTTGAGTGAACAAAGGCTCAGCTTGAGCTGCCTGCCCTGAAAGCACAGCTGAGGCTCCTGAAGTCCAGCAGCGCTGTGTCTGCGCTGTGCTGTGCCCAGGAAGTCCACAGCCCTGGTGCTGCCATCCTGTTGTCTTGGCAGGGCTGCCACTGATGTGGCTGAGGGGCAGCTGGAGTATGCAGATAATGTAGCTCTTGTGTCTGGAGCCAGATTTTCAAGCCAGCCCCTTTTCCTGTTGGCAGGCGATGCTTTGGTACCTCCCCTTCCCAAATGTGTTTGTGCTGAGCACATGGCAGATGTTGGCAGGCTGATCCTTGCACCCTCCCTGGCAGGGAGGAAATGCTCTTCATTGTACAGGGGGACCTGAGGCACAGAGAGTGCTCAGGGGGGATCCAGCTGACACAACTCCAGCCATCTAAGGGATAGGGACACCACCTAAGAGGCCCCCAGAGTTCATTTTGTGTTACTGGGTGAACATTGCTGCCCACCATGGGGCATTTCCAGTAGGGTAAGGCACTTTCTGGAGATGTCTTTCTCTATCCACTAACTCCTGACAGCTGCAGAGCAGTCTCAGCCCTGCTGTGTGAGCTCTGGGGTGTTGAACCCTGTCCCACACGTCTGTGCCCTGCTGCAGGTGAGGAGCCAGGTCAGATGTGTCTGGAATCAGCTTTCCCTCCTCAACAGGTCTGACCTCTGCCTCTTCCTGTGCCTGGCTCCAGCCTTTTCACAGCTCAGTTGTCACCCCTCTCACACAGCTAAGAGGTGGTGAAAGCATTACTAATGTGAGGGCATTCACAGGGGCAATCAGGTGTGTTTTAACTAGGGCCTAGCCACAGATCAAATATTTAGTCCCTTTGAAATGCTGATGTTTATTCCTCACGGTTTAGAACCTTTTGGACAGTTATCCGAGGCTGAGGTAGTTCCAAGTTCATAGCCAGGTGTGAACTGATTATTAGCATGTGAGATGGGAGAGGTGAGTGATAAGTGGATAATCTGAGCCAGGAGCCATGCTCTGGCCATACCCCACAGGGAGCTCCTTACCCTCTCCTGAGGAAATCAGTGCTTTCTGGCAATAAAAAGGACAAAATCTGATCCTAATAGTCACGTTGGAAGGAAATTGTTGCTGTTTTAAAGGCGAGGAAACTGGAGATGTCTGGATTCATGTAGCATTTATCCTGCATCACTGAAAGACAGTGAATGATTTAGCAATAAGTGAGAAACTTTCTTTTTGTGGCTCCAAGAGTTAATTGATGGTGATCTGAGATGAGTCAGGTTTACCACTAGCTGTCTCTGGATAGGTTTCCTTTCCTGCTAACTTCTGAGGAAAGAAGGGGAGGACAGCAGCTACTTTTGGAAGGTATTCACTGTCACAGGGATGTAAATCCCTGGAGCTTGGTTTGACACAGTGGAGCACTGCCATTTACACCAGCACAGGGCTCAGAGGCCAGGGCCTGGCAATTTGGGTTTGCTAAATTCATCTCACTCCCATATTTGCTGGAAACACTGGGACACATATAAAGGAGAAAAGCTTAGTAGAAAAATGTCCTTGCTTTTTCAACAGCTCTTTTTGCCCTCTGCCTTTGGTACCAGCCCAGTAGAGGAGCCCAGTAGAGCTGAGGGAATTCCAATAAAAATCCTAGAGCTAATATTCTGGAAGATTCATTTACAACGTGGTCACTGGGATATTCATGGAATGAAAACACAAGCATTTATTTTTATTATCATTAGTGCTGGTGTTATTATATGAAAATGCAAATAACTTTCACAAAGCCTTTTCCCAACTTCAAAGCACACCATTGCAGCTACTTGCACACATGTGATCTCCTTGAAATCAGCAGAGCTGCAGAAAGCAGAAAAGCTCCCAGGCCTTATTTTTGCCATACAGAGAGACTCCATCACATTCCTGACGTGACACCTCCTTTCCTCAGCTCACAATTTCCCACCTTGGTTTGAAACTGTGATCTTGTACCACTAAAGACAGTGGGAGCTTTGCTTTGCAATTCAATTTAACAACAGTAAGAAGACTCTATCCTCTTCACAGTAGCTCCTTTTGCTGGGAATTTTTCTCTGGCATTGTACAACAGTCTAAGATTTAAACAAAGCTGGAATCACCCTTTGCCAAAAGTTTTCAGTTTGTGAGCCAAGCTGTCTGACCCAGATGAGACAGAGAGGTCAGAGAGGGCCAAGCTGGAAGCCCTGCACCATCGTAGCACTCCTGCTTTCCTGTGCAGACAGGTGTTTTCTGGAGGTAATTCATGAATGCAGAAAGCCACATACATTTCTGTTGCCTTTGTGCAGCACTCAGTTTCTTGTCACATTAACTGTTTTTTTAGTGAAGATTGATTTAAACATGACACAGTTGCTCCTTTAAGGTAGCAGTGCATCTGCTGTGCATAGTTCAGTACAGATGGATGTCAGCTGCAGGAATCACACGGAACTGAAATGCTGTCAGAGCTCCCTATCTGCACTTGTCTGGCTCTGCCTAGGTGTTTCCTTTGGATAGTCTGTTGTTTGTGCTTGTTTGGCAGAGTGCATATTGATACTACACAAACCCATGAGAGTGCTGCTGCAGCCATGGACACCGAAGGAATGGACACAGCTCACAGCTGTGCTCACTCTGTCTGGCAAACTGCATTGTGTGGGACACTGTGAGGCAGCTTGGTGAAGGAAAACACACAGCTAAGAGCCACATGATCTCCAGGCCATTTTCAGGGCTAAGAAGCATGAAAGATCCTTTACCTCAGCTGTTCCAGTGGCAGTGTTAGTGAGCAAGGGGTGAGGCAGGGCACTGTGCTCCTTCTCTTTGCTGGCAGTGTTGGTTGAACGCTCCAGCAGCACGGCTCCATGGGGACAGAAGAGGGCAGGAAGAAAGCAAGGAGATCATGAACCTTCTTACACATAGGCTTTGAAGTCAAGGAATGAAGAACAGGAGCATTTACTTTCTCAGGGAAGCCCTGAAGTTTCCCTGTGGCGGTGGCAGGTCTGAGTCCTTGCAGCCTCTTGGTGGGAGAGGCACCACTGGAGGAGGTTTGTGTAAAACACTCCTGCCCACGGGAAGAAAAGAGCCATTTGGATGTGCATCAGCACCACAGATGCTGGGTAGAAGACTGGAGAGAGGGAGGGCTTCTGGGAAGTTGCCAGCTCCCCAGGAAGCCTCACACCCTTCTTCCTCCAGGGCTTACACAGATTTATGAAGCTGCAAGGCTCAGACACAGCTTTTCCATCACATCCACACTGGCTCCATGCTGGCACATCCTTGGGACCTACCTGTGCTGCTGGGAGCCCTGCACAGGCTCTGACCCTTAACAGTGGCCTCTGTTGTGAAGTCCACTCTGAGACTGCTGCAGCTTTTAAATAAAAGTTACCATCCTAAGCTAAATTGAATTATTTCATTGGATCTGAAACTCTTCAGTTGCAATTTTGTCTCTGGCTTTTTCCAGTTTTTATTTTCCACTGTCTAGAGACACTCCAGAAAACCAGAGTTTGAGAAGCTCTGTGCTTCTGAGAGATAAGCTGAATCCTGGGCAGTGTTTCCAGGAGCACGGGACCCCAGCTAGCGCTCGAGTGTCCTGCATTCACATCCATTAGATGATTCATTCAGGTATTTGTAATGAGTGCTGTCCTGTGTGTGCAGAGATAATGCTAATACAGCAAGCACTCTCTGTGCCCCACCATGCTTTCTGCTCTAAATCCTTGGCTAATTCCTGATGAAAACTGTCTATGCTGTTTATTACTCACAGATTCTGTCCTTGTAATTTTGTTCCATACACTTTATATCATGGAAGCACCTGCAGACCCTGCAATTAAATATCAAGCAATTTTTTTTCAGAGATGTCTCATCCATATGTCCATGGAGACTATCCTGCTTGGCTGAAGCAGACTGTGGGACACTGGAAGCCAATTTTCAGTTCTCTGAGCAGTATCTTAGGTCTGGTAGTGCAGCATCCTTGTCCCTTGGCGAAGCCAGGAGGGAGTCATGGTTTGACCATGATTCCTCTTGTGTGGCAGCACCTGCTCCCCATTTCTTTTCCTCTAAGAGAAGGCAATTAAGTGTTCCTGCCCAAGTAATTTCTCCAGGTATGTCCTGGCCCCATGGGACTGATGGCAATAAAACTGCTTCCTCTTGAAGTTAATCCAAAATGTATGTGAAGAGAAATCCAGCCTACATGGAGCCATTAAAAGCATTTTGTCCAAACTTCTGGCATAGCACAGACAAGAGTCTCTTGTCTCTTAATTTCTGCATCAAGTGCAGAAATTCTATTTGGGGTGGAGTTTGTCTTTCAGAAAGGTTGTCTTGATTGTATCAGGTGGGATGGAAAATACATCAGAGTTTCACTGGGCAATTAATGCTGACTTTTCAGCAGGGTTTGGATTCTGCTCCTGCCTGCCATGAACTTTCTTGTGCTAGATTTAAGGAGCTTCCAGCTACAAGAAATCTCTGGTTATCATGGTATGATTCTTGGGGTGTCTTGTGCAGGGCCATGAGCTGCACTCAGTGATCCTTGTGAGTCCCTTCCAGTTCAGGATATTCTGTGATTGTCTGATTCTTCTGCTTAAAAGGCTAAACAGGATATTACCATTTGTATGTGTTTGCTGTTAAGTGATGACAACACAGATGTCTTTTTTTAAAAATCTGTTTGTGGTGTTTGCCATCTTTCTGCTTCTGCAGTATCTTCCCTAAAAAATAATATGACCAAATCCTCCCCTAAATTTGATACCTCTTAGGGCAGTCTCTCAGGCTGTGGTCTTCTTTAATTATTTCTATCCCTTTTCTTTAATTGCTGCTCCTTAAAAGGTGATCAAAAACTTCCTGAAAATCTTAGTAGTCATTTTTTTGCCTCTGTCACTTCCTTATGCAAGTGTGGCAATAAAATCTCCAATGCCAGAACAGATGGTCTTGTAAACGAACTAGACATTGATGGAAAGCATTTGACAGTGTTTCAGATGATTACACTGAGTAACTCTGTGTTAGCTCTCTTGCTTCTTTAAAACTGCATGATTACTTAGAGAAGTTTGTATGAAGCCCTTCTGTGTGTCTTTTGCTAAACACTACATTTTGTGTATTTCCCTAAGAGAGTCTAGGCCACTGGCTGCATTTACTGCCTTCAGACCTTTAGGGTAATTCTGAAAGTCCACCAAGCCTCCTTTCAAGAGCTCCAATTCCCATTTTCTGCCTTCCTAAATTTTAATGACATTCTGGTGGTAGGAGGCTCCTGTCTGTTCTGCTCTGCCTTTTGCATTAAGCACTTCCCAGGAGCTGTTAGTGTTTAGTTGGTGTCTGGCACACCATCACGAGCATTTTACCTGTTTACTTTTTTTCTTCTGGAAAATTCTTCTGGGTCTACTTTCTAGTCTTTGTTGAAAGTGTGGATAGCACCAGGCCAACCTTGTCCATGAAAAGCAGGAGATGAACCAAGACTAATACTAGTCAACCTAATTTCATTGCTCAGGGTGAAGAAGTACTGAGAATAAGCATGAAAAAATACACTGTAAAATATATTACAAGAAAAATTACTTTGGTATTTTACATAAAAAAAGGAAAGCTCATTACAAAATAAGCATATCTAGAACGTGTGTATTTGTATGTACACCTTTGTAAAACATGCTAGGCTTGCTAGAGGAGAAAGGAAAAAAAATCACAGGAAGGACTCAAATGGAATAGATGATTCCTGGGTCTTCACAGAGAATTCTTTCAAAGTGCTGTATGGCCATTAGTTTCTTGCTTTTCAGCCAGGCTGGCTGAAATCAGTGATATGTCTCAAGGAGTAAACCCTTCTCAGCCTGAACTGATTATCAGGACCAACTGGTCAAATTAACCCATGATTTTGCAGGGAAGTGCCTTAAAACAGGGCTTTTTTAATGCATTAGCTATTTCCTGCCACATTCAGGCTTCTGTATTCAGGCATACAGCTTTACAGTCAGGCATAAAGAGCTAGAGACTTTCCTAAAGCACTGAATGGTATTTTGGCTTCTACAGATTTTGGGATGGATTAATAACAAAATCACCACCTCACAGTACTTCCTGCAAGCTCCATGGAATCAGTGGGAGAGGCTGTAGCTGTGTGTTGTGTTGCTTCC
Organism: Pseudopodoces humilis; assembly: GCF_049639895.1. Classification (NCBI taxonomy): domain Eukaryota; kingdom Metazoa; phylum Chordata; class Aves; order Passeriformes; family Paridae; genus Pseudopodoces; species Pseudopodoces humilis. The sequence goes on along the minus strand of NC_142207.1, from coordinate 33,814,528 downwards.
ATCCTTGATGCATGGCATGTAAATTCACTGAGCTTTAATATAAACTGGTTTAAAATCAGGCAGCATCTGCTTGATCCATGAATAGCTGCTGGCTGTGTTAACAGTAGAGAGAGCTCACAGCTGATCCATTTTCTTTTATATCCTGAAAAGAAAAAGTCAATACATATAAAAAAAGTAATAAATATTTTTACACTGCACTGATGAGGCATTCTTGGAAAACAGCAAGCTAAACAACTCTACATAATTCAGTAGATGGAAAAGTGGACTGAGAGTCAGGAAATAATTATGAGAACTGGGAGAAAATTTTCCTTCTGTGACGAGATGCGAAGCAGAAATTGTTAGTGGAAAATATCCATGTGTGAGGAACACTGTCTGTGGTTTTCTTAAAATAATAAAAGCACATAAAAAATACAAGGGGGGCACGATTTGCAGGTGCACCAGGCAGAGCTGCAGGGAGCTGCCCCTTAAACACCAGTCTGGCCCCCCAGGATGGAGAGTGCTCAGTGTCCCAGGGCAGTGGGACTCCTGGGATAATGCTTTGAGAGGACTCCCAGGTGGCAGGAGGACTACAGAGCAACCAATAAAATAAATACTAAATACTGTACCTTCTAAACATAGATGCAATGGAGCTAAATGCCAGCACAGCCTAAAAAATGCCCTTTGTTAGCCAGAGTAAAGAGTCTGCCTTTCCTCTTGGATGCTGCGGGAGGGGAAAATAATTCTCAAAGCTATAAAAAGACTCTCCAAAAGATGCAGTTGGGAGAAGTGGGAGGAGGCACAGATGAAGTGTAGATTTAGAATGTTGAAAAATGATTATTTTATCCAAATCAGCTGGATGGTTAGTTCTTTTAGACTATTATTGCCACCAGAACCTCAGCCCTGCTCTAAATCAACTCAGCATTTCATCAAGAAGCCTATTCTTTGCTTTAAGAGACCAAGAGGGCACAATTATGGGTTTCTTTTCCCCCTTGCATAATAAAATTGGGAGATTATCATCAAGTTTCTATTCAGATTTTAGGAAGGCTTTTTTATTTTATTTTTAAAACCCATCTTTGTCTGTAAAAGCTCCCTGTTCAGGCCAGCATGTGGCAATGATTACTGCTGTAAAGGCTTCGATGGAGATGTGCTCTATTTCATTCTCAATGAGGGTTGATGGCATTTTGAGAGGCTCAGAATATCCTTTGATTACTGTGTAAAACAGGCTGGGGAAGATGGCAGTGCAGCCTGCACATAGGAGGGGGCTGCTGCTCCTCCCAGGATCGCTCATCAAGTTTCTTTTGTGCCTTTTTTTTTTTTATTTTTTTTTTTTGTCTTCCATGTCACAATCAAAAATCATGGGTGTGTTGTGGTTTTGGTCCTGTTCTCCATCCTTTCCCTGTTTTGGGATTTGAAGCTTGAGGTTTGTACAGAAAAGGAGATGCTGCTGGTCCTGTGTTTTGGAGCAGGAGCAGTGCTGACCCCTCTGTCCCACAGGGAATTGTTAGGACAGGTGGGAAATGGTACCACATCCCTTTCAAATTGTGGGGAATTGGCTCAGTGTTAAAAGGTGCCATTTACTGTAAAGTGTCTTGGGGAGTGTATTAAAAAGGAGAGTGACAGAAAGCTAGCTGTGGGTGACAGGAAGGATGGGGGAGTCAAGGAGATTGAAAGGAAAAGACAGGCAATGCCAGCAGTCTCTCTTCCTGCTCTGCCCTCTGACACTCAGGTGCATTAACACAAAGTAAAAGGTGAAGGGAGTCCTTGTGTCTCCATTCCTGTGTCATGCTTAGATCAAAGTGCATTTTGTGCCAGCTGAAATCTGCTTGCCAGCCCCTCTGAAGGCAGGAAGGATGCAGGTTTCTGAAGTCCAGAGAACAGGTGGGTTTCCAAGCCTTTGGTGCCATACAGCTGGAGAATGCTTTTCTTTCCAGCCCAGGTATCAGGCTCAAAGAGATGAGGCTACAGAAAAGCATTTCACCCACCTTTTCCTGTCAATGTAGCTGGATACCGAGTTTTGTGCCCAGATTGTGCATCTCTTAAGAAATTACTTTCATTGGCAGTGTAGTCATCTTTGGCTTCTCTACTTGAAGGGTTAGACTGAAAATAAATGGTTTATATCTGGTATTTTCCAGTAACAGCACAGGAAATACTTTGTGCTGTGTATAGGTATGTTTCCCACAGCACTATGCCAAGATTTTGTTTTTGATAAATGCCATTTACTGTTCACAGTCCAGACTAAATTACTCCTAGAAGGCAGTTTGGGTATCCCTACCATATGGACTGCTCTAAAAGAGTTAGCAAGTATGAAAACACACAGATGTTATGAGACAAAATTATGCAAGAGAAAGTGGTGATGACTTATCTGAAGCTAAGAAGTTGGTCAGGGCTGACCTGAACCCAGGGGGCCACTGAAACATCCACACTGACTTTGGGCAGGTTCAGGGATGTCTTCAATCCACCATTCTGCCAGGACATGGGCTGGCATATCCAGCTGACACAGGCAGCCCATGGGAGCTGAGTCAGAGCTCTGTCCTGTCCTCTGGCAAACACCATCCAGAAAAAGCTTAGGGGTAGAAAAATACTTAATCTTTGTTTCTTTTATTTATTTTTTTCCCCTTGCTGATCTAAGCTGGATGTTTTGTGTCTCGACTGTAGAAGGAGCAGTTGTTGGAGACCGGAGCAAGCACTTGATTCAGACTGATGTCTATATTGTTTCTATACTTGTAATCAACATTTAAGTTAAAACATGTGACACATTCTGAGAAAAGGTACTGCTGGAAAAGGGGCTGGAATAATTTCCCATAAAGATTCCCTGATTCCCAACCTTATGGCCAAGGAATGCCAGGCTTGTGTCAGGTGCTGTGAGCTGTAGGGATGGGTATGCTTGAACCTTAACAGCCCAGGCAGGTGTCTAATCCTTTCTTTTTATATAGGACCCTTCTCTGAGCAGGGACTGGGATCAGAAACCCCTAGAGGTCTGCAAAACCTTCTAGCAATTACTATAAGAACAGCATTCCATTTCTATTTAACATCACCCAGTGATCTCATGGTGTGTGTTTTTTCCTTTGATTTTCATCTCAGAAATGTTTGCTGTCTGGAGCAGAGCAGAGTAATCTGCAAATTCTCTGGAAGCAGCACTGCAGCCAAGCAGAGGTGGCTGTTCTCCTGGAATGGTCTTTCCTATTTGAATTTCAGTTTGGATCAGCTGTAAATACCAGGCTGCTCCCTTGGAATGTAGCTGGAGTTTGCTCGGGGGCTGGAGGGATGCTGCACTGTGTGCTCTGCCTGCAGCCCCACCAGACCATCCCAAAACATTATCCAGATCCACTCCCATAAATCAGCCACCCTTCCTGGAGAGCTGCTGAAATTTTGGTGCTCGCAGCAAGGTCTCACGTATCACGATGCCTTGGTTTGGTGACTGGAGCTGGGCACTCCCTTGGTTTGAAATGAGGTGAAGAGTTTCCAGGGGAAGGAGGAGAGTGAGTTGTTTCTGGGAGCACACAGGACTGATGAAAGGTACAAAGAGGTGTTGCTCAAAGCAGGTGAGCACTGGGTTGCCTGAGGCATGGAGCACCCTGAACAGGACTGGGGAGCAGCATCCCAGTGAGAAGGCTGGAGTGTTTTACTCCTGTGTTTGGTACTTTTTGTGTAGGAGAGCAGAAGGAGAGGAGGAAGGAACTGGGTTTTATGCACTTTGGGCAGTATCAGAGTGGCTTCAAGCATGTGTGTACATTCATGCTGGAAAAAGACTTGCCTTTAGCAGAGAAAAATCTTTCAGTCCTGTGAGTTTAAGAGCAAGAAACAACAATGATTGTGCAACCCTATCAGCATTTCTGTGGGTGGCCAGGAAAACCAGCTCTGCAGTGGAAGGGAGCTGGACCCAATAAGGCTTTGATTTCATTACAGTTTAAGATGCAGCCAGAAAATATTATGTCCCTGCTATAAAGGAGATATTTACCTTTAGGAGATTTTAGAGGCAAGGAATTGGAAAATGAAATTAATGAATAGAAAGCAATAACACAAGCCAATATTCACAGAAATGTTATTTACCACTCCTTGATCAGGGCTCATTTTATACAAACATTGGCTGATATAACAGCTGATGTGTCACTGGTATTTATACCAGAAGGCCTTGGAAAAAGGCCTGAGGAGACATTTTCTTGGGTTTTATTCTTTCTCTGCTCTGTCATGTTTTTGGCTAAAATTCAATCATGTGGTGTACAGGATGAAATCTTGGGCATTTCTGAGGAGGGCTGCTTGTGGGCAGTTAAAAAAGTGAGGCTCCTTCTGGAGTGTGATGAGTTCCTCTGTCAATGGATGTTAATGGATATAACACACATTAAACCATCAAAAGGGAGCCAGTATACATTTATTTTTATTTTTTTTTTAGTGTACAAGCTGAGCTTTCTTAAGTAGGCTTATTCAGTGAGGTCTTTGAGCAACCAGCCACTAAGGTCTCTGTCTATCTCAAAAAGACAGAGATGATAATTCTGGTGAGTCTTTTAGGATCAGAAATCCAAAGTACTAGAGCTTTTCAGTAAAGGGAAAACTGCTGGTTTTTTTCAAGGTAGTATTTTAAATGCAAAAACAACAACTCCTCCCCCTCCAAAAATCAACAAAGTAAATTGGATTGCACATACAGAACAAGATATTTATGTTTCACCTGGTAAAATCCAAATATATTTTCTTCTCACAGTGTGATTCATGTCCTGACCAATAAGAGTTGTCTGAGGGTAATCTTGGAACCCTGCAAAATTATGACCTCACATTGCAATTGCCAGCCCATTTAGGGACACTTAAACAATTGTATTAAATTTTCAAGCCAAGTAAATGGCACCAGAGCTTTTTCCTTTGCCTCCTGTTTTAATGGAGCAGTGGCCACAGGGTATCAGCTCATGGGGAAAAACAGTAAAGAAGTAAAAAAATGTGCAGGCAGCAGTGTTGGGGAAGAGCCACGTGCAAGGTTCTGCAGTAAGGGCTGTTGCAAGACAGATGTGTTTAGTACAGCACTAAAGGGGAGGCATGAAAAAACACAATTATAGTGATCTTAGCTGGCAGGTCACTGACTGGAGAGGCTCTTGTCAGCAAAAATAGCAACAAACACATCAATGGCAGTCCATTGTCTCCTGACATCCTGGGACAGGGCTGTGCTAAGAGGGCCTGTTGCTGAGTTGTTATAGTTGCAGAGTATGGATTTAAATATTATCCTCACAGCCAAGAGGACCTAAAGATAGGATGGCAGGTTTAGCCTTTTGTGCTGAGGATGGAGCACAGCCCACAGACACAATAATGTGGCCATCCTAGTATTTTTTTAAGCTGCTGATCTTCTAAACTTTTACTGGCAGAGGGTTATAGCCCTGTGTGCAGAAGTCAAGCCTATCAGTAAAAGACACTTTTCTATGTTGTCATCAAGGCATCAGTGACAGAAGTGAACTGAAAGGACTTCAAAGACAGCTCTGCCCTTTTTCATCCAGAATCAGTGAACCAACCTTGGAAGTTCCCTGTGTGGAAACAGGGAGATGCAAATGAGAGGGGTGTGATGCATCCCAGTGTGGCTTTTGTGGACATCTTTCATAACTTCCACTGAAGGCCTTCAAATAAAGATCCGCTCTTATATGACCTCCTTATTAAAATTACCTCGAGTTTCATTTCCAGGTTGAGAAAAAAGCAACAGTGCAGTGTCTCAGAGCCGTCAGGAGGGCTTTAAAGTAGCATCTGCCGGGCTCAGGAGATTTTTTTATCCATTTGTCTAACACATTCTGCATTGTAGCCTGTCATTGCCCATGTGTCATTACAAGTAGACTGTAAATCTGGAGGGGTTTGGAGGTAATCACAGTAGTTCCAGTTTTCAAGGTGTTCCCTGATTCAACAGACCTTCCCAATTGTCCAAAATAATCCTCTTGCACAAGCAACTTGCAAAGTCTATATTCAGTGCTGCTGGTGTCTGTTCCCTTTTAAAAAGTAACATCTGGTGAAGTGTCTTATGTTCCATCTTCTTTTATGGCCTTCCCTCGCAGTGAGCCCAGGTGGGATCAGTGGCTCTGTCTAACACTGGTGAGACACAGCTTGTTTTTGGGGGTGGGGCATTTGCCCTGACTGAATTTGAATTTTGGCTCAGGTTAGGAAATCTGACTGATGTGCGTGTTTCAATTAGCTCACACAGCTCATGTGACTTGTTTCATTCATGTGGCTTCCTATTATGTATCCATCACCCATTTTTCTTTCTATTAGAGTGAAATTGGACACAGCCCTCCTGCCTACACCCCTATGTCAGGAGTAAGTATTTCACATTCAGCCTTCATCCTTTAGGCTTTCCTCCTTTCTTCACTACATTTTTTTTCTTTTTCAAACTCCTTTTTCTTTCATAAATGACCCAAAAGCCAATAGCTAATGAAGTGTATACATAAGGAATCAAACAGTTAAGATCTCCAGACTCAGCCTGGATTTGTGTGCAAACTCTAGGGATCCACACCCAAAACTCTGACAACTTTTCTTGAAAAAGCATTTAGGTAAAAGCCTTGGATGAATCTGTACATATTTCCTTCCTATCTATAGCTCAGGATGTTGAAAGTCCTTTGCATGCTTGTGCTGGCAAGCAAAATGATAGGTTTTGTTGAACCATTGAATTTAGGTGCCAACACAAACCTAGGTCAGCAGCCTGAAATGCACTTCCTGACAGAATTGCACATGGTGTGGGTGACCCCATGATTCTCACCACAGGACACACTAAAAGTATCACCCAGGAATAAACAGAGATGATTATCCCCCGTCAGGAGGAGATTTCCCAAACATGAGGATTAAAGGGCTTTAATCAGCAATCAGGGGAGGTTCCCAGAGTAATAAAAGAAACACCACCTTCCCCTCTTGCAGCTGTGTGTGTCCAGCCTCCACATGCCCGGTAGGAAAAAATTTTCCCACCCCATTTCCATCCCCACGGCGCACCACTGTGCAGACAGATGCTCCGTGGGTCCACAGCAAAGCCTGGAGGCGCAGGATGGGCAGGGCAGGCACAGGAGGCACAGGCATGGCTTGCTGCTGAAGCTTCTCCCCTTGGGAGCCTCCTTTCCCACTGAGCTGTGCTCTCTCTCTGCCTACAGAACCAGTTTGTATACCGGGATGGTGGCTACGCTGCCGAGGTGCCGATGCCGTACAGGGCTCCAGGCTGCATCATTCCAGAGGCCCCAGCCGCTCAAGGGGCCACAGCAGAGATCTTTGAAGACACTTGCTGCAATGGCACGATGCAGAAACAGGTGGCAACCCTGGCAAAAGAGGACAGCAGCACCCAGAGGTACAGCGCCGACCCCACCGTCTTCATTCCCGAGCGGGTCGTGCGGGGAGAGCTGGATGAGGATGGGTACATGACACCGATGCGAGACAAACCTAAAACAGGTAAAATAT